>NC_092224.1:86353649-86528649 GCF_036320965.1 Panulirus ornatus
GGTCAACAATGTTACCAGGTGTTATAGTTCTGTTACAGTCCGGTCAACAATGTTACCAGGTGTTATAGTTCTGTTACAGTCTGGTCAACAGTGTTACCAGGTGTTATAGTTCTGTTACAGTCTGGTCAACAATGTTACCAGGTGTTATAGTTCTGTTACAGTCTGCTCAGTGTTACACATACAGTGGCTACCGTTACTAAATGACACCAATACAGTTTTTTAATGAATCTGTGCAATAGGCTTCACAGCCTCCACATAACATCATTTCATGGCTTTATCAAAACTACTGTTATGACTAACAATAATATTAATAACAATATTAAGGTAATGATAATACAAATTCTTATCTTGTCTTAGCCAGAGAGTAAACAAAAACGAACAACATCCGAATGTGAAGACATCCGCTCTGCTGCTATCATGTACACTGCTGATGCTCTGGAACTTCAGCTCACCCTCCACAGCCAAGCTCCAACACATCATTCCATGGTTTACTTTGACCGCTTCATGTGCCTTGGTTCAGCTGAATGACAGCACGGTGCCCCCTGTATACCACATAGATTCAATTCATGCTATCCTGTGCACGCCTCTCACCCTCCTGAATGTTGAGGCCCCGATATCTCAAAGCCTCCTCCACTCCATCCTTGCATCTCCCTACTATCCCAGACTATCATCAGCTCCTGAAGTTTCTCTTCTGAGTCTACTCACACAGCCGCCTCACCTGCAAACAGCAACTTATTCATCTTTCATAACCCCCCATCCCTTACCCCAAGAAGATCTTAAGACATCCCTTACCCCTAGAACATCTTAAGACCTCTCCCTCGCTGTAAAACCCAAGCATTCACCTCCCTCACCACCCCATCCATTAGGAGGTTAAACAGACATGGTGACATCATGAAGTTTCGATGCAGACCTTCCTTCATCAGGAACCACTCACCCTCCTCATACATCTGCCTTACCTCCCTAATAAAGATTCGTCTCTATATCTAGTAACTAATTTACCCCATGGGTGAGGGGCACATAGCCAGGGGTAGGTGGAGGCCAGTGCAGAGCGTACAATGAGTACAGTACATCAACACAGAAGGGTGACAGGTGGGGTCCGAGGCCAAATGCCGACTCAGTTCCGATGAACATAAACTAGGACACACGACATCAGCGACGGTCGCAAAACCAGTGATTTTAGACCTCAAAGGCTTACTGTTTCGACGACTTTGGAATGACATATTGACATTAACATCCTTGAAAACCATCCTGACACTGTATCCAAAATTCGCCATGCCCTTAGCTGTGTAAACACCTGGGGTAATCCTGCCCGGTACAAGGACGTTCTGTAACTATAATGTCCATTGTGTAATGGTATCTTGACCCTTTTTGTATTATTGTCAATGTTAACAACATGCGCAGTGCCAGTATATTCTGTAACTGTATGCCTAACGTGTACCTTTGACCTCTCATACTGCTGTCAGTGTTGAATTAACGACTGTAAGCTACACTGTGTCTTGTTCTAAACACACATCTCAGTGTATATATAATTTCTTTGTGTATGCACTGTAATTTGAACGTTAACAAGCTGTTCTGTATATGCATGACGTATTCTAAACATGCTTTGTATTACAGGGAGGATGTTGTGAAACAGTTTAATGGAGACGAGTGTACAATGAATTAATCTCTTTCGACTTAGACTCTCAAAATGATTCAAGCCGAGTTCACAGACAGGTCGAAGGAGCATCGATACTATTACTATACTACTTACTACTGCTACTACTACTACTACTACTACTACTACTACTAATAATAATAATAATAATAATAATAATAATAATAATAATAATAATGATAATATTATCGTTATCATTATTATCAATATCATTAGTATTATCATTATTATCATTATCATTATCATTATCATATAATAATAAAGTGTCAGGATGTCAGCTCGAGACTAATGTATATGAGAATGACAGCAGAGTGAGTGTAGGAGGTGGGTGACTGTGTTTACCTTAAGCACCTGGCGACACGAAGAGAAGACCCCTTTTGCGGAGGAGTTGACCGAGCGCTTGAGCAATCTGGACGCAAGGTCGATATCGAGGCCTCATTGTGGGCGATTTGAATGCTAGAGTGGGTGATGTGGCAACTGAGGGTATAAACATGCGGTACCGCGGTGGACGACGAGGGAGAAAAAGCTTGTTGTCCATTGACGTGCTGAAAATGGATTGGTGGTGGTGACTGGGAACACCTGATTTAATATGAAGGTGAATGAGGGAGGCAGCAAAGGGTATGTCTAATCCATTTCTTGGTGGGGAGCGAGAGGGATACTTGTACTGATTGGCTTTAGGAAAAGACGAAATGACACTATGGGTGGTAAGAAGGCGGTGAAAATAGGTTGAGCCTGGAAAAGAAAGAAGCTTGTGTGCAGAGATAGTCGGGGAAAAGACGTCAGTGCGGAGTCACCCACACAAACTGAATGATGAGAGGTATCAAGGGGAGTGGATGAGGAGTCCAAAGTGTTAGGGAAGCAATGCTTCCACGTGCAGGTGAAGTGTGTGTGTGTGTGTGTGTGTGTGTGTGTGTGTGTGTGTGTGTGTGTGTGTGTGATGGTGAGATATCATGAGACACAATGGTTGGAGGTGAAATGAGGAAATCAAGTTGTTAGGAATTGAGAAAATGGGAAGTATGGGCGGTATGTGCAAGAAATGAGTGCGTCTGGTTAAGGGGTGTCCAAGAGAAAGATGAAAAAAGAATGTATGTAAGAGATGGGATGAGAGAATATCGGCAAACTTAGAAAACAAGAAAATGCTTTAGAACGAGCTGTAAAGTGTGAGGAGAGCGACAAATAATGAGATCGCCTGTGAGGAGAGCAGATGAGGAAGTGGTAACAGGCAATGAAGAGGGGAAGATGAGATGGAGCAGGAATTCTGAAGGACTGTCAAATATGTCAGGTGACAGGATGAGGTGTGTGGGTTCGAGGTAGTACAGGCAAGACTTAGTCATGGCAAATGGTTTAAAGGAGAAAGAGGGTGAGAACGTTGCACAAAGCGAAGTACAGCTCAGCAGCAGGAGTGGATAAGATTACACACGAACTGTTCAAGAAAGGAGCTGAGTGTGTTATTTATTGATTGGTTCGTCATGGTTTCTCATGGTAATTATGGCACTAACGTGAGGTGTTTGAGGACTAGCATTATACCTGTATGGCACCATTATTTAAGGGCAAGGGGAACAAAAGTGAATGCTCGAATTACAGAGGTATAAATCAAGAGAAGATACCTGGTGAGGTGTATGGAAGAGTGGTGATGGAGAGGTTGGTGACATGCACACAACATCAAAACGGGGAGAACCAATGTGGTTTCAGCAGTGGTAGGGAATGTGTGGACTGTTTACTTTGAAAACTTTGTAAGAGAAATACTTGGAGAGAAAGAAAAAAAAAAAAAGATTTGCATGTATCATTTATGGATCTGGAGAAAACGAATGACAAGGCTGACAGAGATGCCTCGATGAAAGCACTACGAATATATGGTGTGGGACAAATGCTATTAAATGCAATTTGTTTCTATAGGGAGAGGAGTGTTTTTGAAATCAGGAAGAGAGATATCGGTGAGTTGTTTCCCAGTGAAAATAGATCTGCTTTAAGGTTGTGCGATGTTACCATTATTTGTGGTGGTGGTGTGGGTGTGGGACAAGAATGATTAGGGAGGTGAATGCAAAGGTCCTGAAGAGACAGACAAGTCTGCAGTACGCTTGGGGTCGGTAGTCCTGGAAGTTGAGTCAGTTGCTGTTTCCAGATAGCACGGCTCTAGTGACAAACTCTAAAAAGAAAGAAAAAAAAAAAAAAAACTCCCAAATTAGATTATGAGAGAGGTCATAGTTCACGGCTAATGTGAATAAATACAAAGAAAGGAGACGAAGCGGAGGGGGTAGACAGGATGGGTTTGGTAGGATTTTGCAGATGAACCTGGAGAAAGTGGATGGACATGGTATCGACAGGATCCATGGGGGCTGGAGTGAGTTATAACGCGAGACATCGGGCAAAGGTCCTGGGTGCATTAAGGTATGAGTGGGAAACGAGATCATTGTCTTCTAATGTAATGACGAGCATATCTGAAGATACAGTAGTCCCAGCGGTGCTGTAAGGATGCGAGTCTTGGGCCCTGAATGCAATCATCGGAAGAAAAAGGTTGTATTGGAACGAAATACCAAAGGCCAGTGTGTGGTGTGAGGAGGGTTGACGTGTAAGGAATGGACAGTGTAAGAGCGAGGTGAGGTAGTAAACTAGAATTGACAAAGAGAGCTGACCACGGTGTGTTGAAATGGTTTGGAAATATGGAGAGGATGAGTGAAAAGAAACTGACAAAATGGATCTACGTGTCGCAAGTAAGAGGGAGTAGGAGGAAGAAGAAGACCAAGAAGGAGTTGTAAGGATAGAGTGAAAAGAGGATTTAAGTTGCTGGGGCGTGAATACTGAGGAGGGTAACGTGCGTCAGTGGAACAGAGCAAATTGGAACAGTGTGTTATATGAGGAGCGACGTGCTGTTAAAGGCTACACCAAAGCGTATGAGTAGGTTAAAAGAAACCATGGTACTGTGTTGGTGAAGCATGGTTGCTGATGGTGAGCTTTGGGTCTGGTGCATCATGCAGGAATTTGAGCAAAAGAGGCCGCATTTTCACCTGTTCCTGGTGCCATCATGCTAAACCAAGAAACTGCAAACAAGTTTAATGATAATAATAATGAAAATAATTATGATAATAGTAACTAAAACAACAACAACAACAATAATAATAATAATAATAATAATAATAATAATAATAATAATAAGTAATAATAATAAATCATTATCTTTATCATCAGTTATTATTATGACTATTATTATTATTATTATTATTATTATTATTATTATTATTATTATTACAATTATTATCTTTATTATTATTATTATTATCATTATCATTATTATCATTATCAATTATCATTATTATATTACTAGCTTCTGTGGCCGGCGTTTGAACCTAGTTTGGATCATTTTGAGGGGGAAGGAAAAAAGGTCATCTTTACTACACTCTTATCATTAAACTATGTCTTCAACCTCATCCTCCCTATCTTACATCCTCATTAAACCCTTTACTTCGTTACACATCTGTCTTAACCACATCCTCAACTTTACCACACTTCCATCATTACTACTTCATCATCTTCGTTATATTCTAATATTTACTAATCCATTATAATCACTACATCTTTATCTTCACTGTTCTTACCCACACCAAGCTAGGATTGTCTTTTCACTATTCTGTTTCACTATACCCTCGCCTTCAAAATACTCTAATTTTCAATGTACTCCTTTATATCCTCATCTTCAAATCATTCTTACCTTTCCCAAGCTAGATTCAATATACGCCACGAAATTCTCATCTTCATATTATTCTTACCTTCTTTTAAGTTAGGGTAAAAGGCCTCTTTTGAACAATTTCCACAGACAGACAGACAGACAGACAGACAGACACCCAACACCACAGAATCGTTCACCAATATATCTACCATCACTAACTAGTTTCTATTATCTTACAGATTATTCTTACATGGTAATTATTATTATAATCATCATCACGAATACCATTATCATTTGATTGAAAACGAGAGACTCAATCGGAAATATTATTTGCAATGAGAATTTTTCATAGCCAATGACAGAACGAATATTTGTAAGTGTAATGAGTCGCCCATTTCTTAATGACATGCCACATTAACGAAGTCAGTATGTCTGGTGTGGCTACAGCGATATATAAACACACCAGTAGGTGTGACTGTGCCGAAAAAAGAAAATAAATAAATTAGCGATGCTTGACTCTGTTAAATACATACATGGTCGTGGTGAAATATAAATCGTGAAGCTACCTACCTTTACAAATACCAGGAAGATTATAATTTAATAAGTCAACAGTGATATACTGTCGTTTCAAAACCGGAGAAAAATAGCCCGTGGAATTCCTAGGAAAAAAAAAATATATAGAAATACAACCCACTTTAATACTGATGGCAGTCGGGCCTCAACCAACCAGCGTTAAGATGCTTACACTCTCGTCCAATCAGGTTTTGCTCACAGGCTTGCGGGCGGGGTCTAAACGTCCAGGTTTAATTGCTACACAGAAATCCCCACTTTGGGTTAAAAATATAACGTTTTCCAGGAATTCGGCAGCCCACCCGTAATTATAAACGAGATATCTACATTTTTCTTCATTTTGTGATTGTCTCCTGCATTTCAAAATAAGTTATTCCCTTCAGCATACGTCGGTACGACCCCTAACTCATCATACCCAAAAGGGTCGCACTTCATAGTCGTGCTCACATAAGTCATGCCGCTCAACTCAAGGTTTAATCATAGTAATAACAGACACCACACTTACCACAAACCATCCAAATTAATATAGGGGGCCAATATTGACCTGAAATACACACACACACTAGCCAGATGTTCTGTAAACGTACGGGCTATTTTTTTCTTTTTTACACTCCGCTATTTCCTAATGCCATAGATGATGTAAATGATGTGTCATCAATGCCGAGCCGGAGAACAATGCATAATTTGATGGGGAATAGCTACCGGTTGAGTTTAAATAGAATTTCCAAACCATAAATATAAATTAATGTTCAAAACCAACACTGCAGGATTTCAAATTTTATAGATCATATTCAAACCGATATTCATATACATAAATATCGTACGTGACGCTCGTATACACAGCGGTAGACGTTAATTTTTTTTTCCCCTTCCGAAGGCTGGAGTTGAATATTCGAACCCATTTCGTATAAATGGGAACTGTACTCAACCATGAGTGAACGTATGTGATAATTCATAAAATTTTCAGTACTTTCCTAAATGTATCCTTTGCTGGGACGCATTCAATTACTTTTCTCCTTAATGCGCAAACATATCCTTACTTTCTGCCCCAGTAACTCCCTTCTATCTCTATGAGGCTTCTGCAGCGCCCAGGAAGTCCGCCACTTCCACCCAGGTTTGACTCTTTATCTCCTGCGTCTTCTTGCACTCCAGAACAGGCATTAGTCATCTTCGGTCGAACTTTATCATTCGTGCCTATGGTGCTCCGAACCATTAAGAAGCACGTCTCGTGTTGCTCTTCGAAACGTCTTTATTCAATATTTTACCTTAGTTTACCGAACAAAACACTCAACCATTGTGGTGCTGAACGAGTGCTCATGTTAGAAGTCGTTGCTGGAAGGATCAATTATCTGTAAGTTAGATTGAACCATACATGTTGGAACTCACTATGTGTATATAGTACATATTTTGTTTGATATTACGACTGGTCCAAACACTGTAAGTGACTCAAGATGTGCTACCATTATGATTACTTCATTCCATTAAACGCTGCCAGGGCCAGTCAGGATCAAATAATTACATTCCTCGTTTTTCTCATAAAATACGCTCAATTGATTACCGTGGGGATCTAACGATGACTCATAACACTAGAAAGAAACACAAAATGATGTCCTTAGATGCTTTCGAAACTCCCCGGCTGTACAACCGGTTATTAAAACACACCAAGATGATTCTATTAACTGTTACACTTTAGGAAAACCAGAAAAACAAACTGTCCATTTTTCGATGGATAGAAGCTTATTCAAGAAGGAATGGAGCACAAGACTAATGTCAGAGGAGCCATTTCCGTGTGTGGTTGGAGTGACCAGCCATGTTCCGCAGGGCTTGAGCCTGGACCAGTGTCGTTCATTATAGGTGTAAATGACCAGTCCAAAGTACTCGCATCGACCCTGACCATGTCCCCGGATGGTACCACAAGAGAGGTGAGGGAGTGTCCACGATTCTGATGAGCTGCAGACCACAAAGTGACACCACTACACTTCTGTTCACATACACGATCGATGAAGGTCGACCAGACTAAAGGCCCCGACGCAGATTGGAGGAAGCTCCAAGCAGGGTCACCAATATGCAGGAACCTAACCTAACCTGAATCTGTGTGAGGCTAACCTGGGAGGTTGTCTTAGCACTCAACCCACCACCAGGACAACACAACTGGTGAAACATTAAGGAGGGAAATCATCTGTTGGCTAACATCTAAAGTTGTTCTCATACATACAGACACGATGATGTTCCTGTAAGATGTTTAGTGTTTAGAGATGACCCAAAGTAGAGCACACGTCACCATCATGGTCACCTTCACTGGAGAAATATATATATGTAGATTTGCTGGAGAACATCCAACAAGATGTATCTGAAACAAGGCAGCTGAGTGCAAGGAAAAGTTTAGCCTTGAATAACGTCATTACTATGATCTGTCCTCTCTCGTCTTCAAGGTCGGGAGCATCCAGCCTGTCATGTTTTTCCAGGTGGCAACTGCTGCGCAGCCCAAACTATGGTGATCAGTCATTACCACTACCAAGTCTTTTACAATGTTCCCCAGAGACATGGCGATGCTCTTTATCTCTCAAGTCTTTTACAAAGCTTATTCATTTCTGCACTGCTCTCCTAACGGTGCAGATGAAGAGGAATACCTCATTCACTTCTGAATACAATTTCTCATTACTCTAAAGTTCCATTTGGGACCCATCTTCCCACTTTTCCAGTCATTCCCATCTTCTGCATGTTGTGCACTACCACACCGTCCTCACGTTCATCAAAGGTTCTTCATGAGTTTCTGTGCATGACGTCAGTACTGTCTTTCTTCGCCAGCGTCACTACAACTCCATCGTGATGGTCAAGCAACTGAGAGAGGCAAGACAGACCTGCCCTCCCTGGAGCTATGCGATCCTGGACCATGTACAGTATTCGGTGCCTTGAAGTTGGCTGATCTACGGCTCTGAACTGCCTTCTATTGCTGTGTTATAACAGTGCTAGTGGCTGGCAGAGCTGCGGAACTGCCTGGCTTCCTCCTTTATGGAGGAGGAGGAGGAGAGTGTTGAGCCAGTTTCAAATTTCCTGAGATCATGCCAGAGTCTAGACCTCCTTCCAGAGAATGTTTACTGCTCTTGTTGGCGGTGCTTTGCATATATTTAGGGAGGAGAGAGTTCCAGGAGTCTGTTCCAGGAGTCAGGGTGCGTGGGGCATGGCCCCTCTGGAAGTCCTGCAGCGGCGTGGTGGGATCAGCCTAGTAACACGGGTGGAATACTGTTCAGGAAGAAGGCTACTGGGTCATTCATCATCATGTGGGCACATGGAGGAGGTGGTGCTAGGCTGCGCTCTGCATATAAACAAATATTTTGGCCATTTTTTTTTTTTTATCATTTTTCATCCCTGAGTCTCCTGTGATATTTTGAGATTATGGTCGATTTTTTTCCAATTTTTAGACAAGATTGCTTCTCTGTACCGAGTGAGCTGTAGTTTTTACAGTAAGCCTGTAACTCGTTTCCTCCTCCTACAGAGGAAGCGTCTTCCTCACTCTTGTCTGGTCATTACACACACACACACACACACACACACACACACACACACACACACACACACACCACTTATTTAAGATAATCTATCAACTTTAACTGAAATGAATATAATCAAGATGGAAGGCACTGGCAAGTTTTATCCAAGAACGATGAAAAAAAAGCTTGATATACGATAACTTTCAACTGTCTTATTTCTATTCAATAACTCATTTGCTACAGGGAAAGTTCTACAGGACTGGAAATATGCCAATGTAAAATCCATATTCAAAATGAGGTAACAAATCCCTACCCGGATATTACAGTTTGACATAAGTAAACTTACGGAAACCATTGAGACGAGATCGTAAATCATTTACAGACCATCATTCAAACAATGACTCGCACCATGGGTGTCGATGAGATCAATCCTATATGAGATAGCTGTCTGGGTTCTTTTATAATAAAACGAACTTGTAAAATGAAAGTAGAACTGTTGAAGTCATTCAGTTAAAAATTTCCGAAAGGCATTCGAGAAAGTTCTGCATCAGTGATTACTACCAAAAGTTAAGTCACACAGTACAGATGGTGCTATAATTCGCCAGCTTGAAAACGGGTTGACTGGACGTAAACAAAGAGTAGTGATGAATGGTCAAGCTTTAGAATGGTTAGACGTAACAAGTAGCGTGCCACAGGGATCAGGTTAGACGTAACAAGTGGCGTGCCACAGGGATCAGGTTAGACGTAACAAGTGGCGTGCCACAGGGATCAGGTTAGACGTAACAAGTGGCGTGCCACAGGGATCAGGTTAGACGTAACAAGTGGCGTGCCACAGGGATCAGGTTAGACGTAACAAGTGGCCAGCCAGTTCTCTTCATATATATATTGATGATACTGAAAACAGGCTGCGTTATAGAGTATCGATATTCGCTGACAATAGTACGATGGGAAATAAGCTATCACAGATATTGAACTTATGTAGCTTCAAACTGACAGAAAAACTCATGGACTGGGCTCTGCCGGCAAATTAATCTTAATACGCATAAGTCAAAGTTTTATATATCGTTAGCAAAAGAAAAAGGCAAGGTACAGTATGAATTCTATTGAACATTAAATATGAGAAAAAAAGACAGGTATTATAAATCTCTAGTAACGTAAAGCCAGGGAAGCAGTACCTAGGAACAGTGAAAAATCAGCCAAAAATCTTAGATTCGTTCGAACATGAGTCTAAGAAACTAATCCTCACGCTTTACATTTTAATGATGCGTCCCCGTCGTGAAAAAAAGTAAATGAAATAAAAAAATAAACTACAGAAAGTACAACGGCGAGCCATCAAGATGATTCCCGGACTGAAATACAAATCCTACGCGAACCGACGACATGACTTCAATATTTCACTCAGAAGAGGATGAAAAGTGAGTTGGTGCTGGTATACACATGATCAAAAGCTTTCATAACCTCAGCTTAAGCAACTTTTTTAAGCTGGCTTTGTTAGGTTTCACTGGTAATACTGAATACGAAACTATGCTGCAACCGTTGTATTTCGAATGAGCCAAATTACTTTTTCTTCAAAAGGATTGTTAACATACATGGTATACAAATCAAAGTATTTGCAAGCAGTACCACTAATACATTACAGAATACTCTTGACATTTGCTTCGCTTTAAGTCCACAACTGACATTGCTTGCGCCTATTTCGCTACAAATAAAGTTAACAGGGATTTCTCCCTAAGTCATACGTTTGTTGTTTTTCTCCTCTTACTACAGTACTACGTATGTTACTGATATCTTTCATTATCAGAGAAAGCTCCGATAAGACCCAATGGTCTGTTGTGGTTTGCATTCCTTTGTTTTTGTTTTTTATTGCAGTCAGGGCCAAAGACTCCTATCCATGTAATACGGTACCTTCAACCATACCTATCCTTCCCCTGACAGACTCCGGCCTCTTCCTCTACATGTTCTTTAATGTACCTCGGCTTACTCTCCCATCCTGTGACTCACTTCACCTCCCATGGTTCCACCCTCTGCCACGTCCACATCCTCCAAGTCCTTCCCATTCGACTTTACATTCAAACCACCCCTTCTCGGCCCTCTACTACACACGATCACTTTACCTTTGTTCACTATTGCTCGTAACTTGTTCCTGTCACACACATACACACAAAAACACACACACACACGAACTCTATCACCGGCTTCTCTTTGAAGTCTGTCAGGTCGGCTGGATCTTGCGGGCTTTCAAATAAGAAAATAAATGAATCTCTTTAAAGTACTATAAGTGTTTGGCATAGAATACTGCTGTGTGATAACATTACCTTTAAGGTCAGGCGAAATTGCAGATAGAAACTACCCAAAGATCTTTCATTGACAGTGTCAGGGATCTGAATTGCTGGGAACGACTGAAAACACTAAAACTGTGCTGCCTTACAGCACAGACAGGAAAACTATATCATAATTTACACTTGGAATCTGCCGGAAGGCATTGTCCCCAACCTACACTCAAAAACAGTACCCTATTGGAAGGACAAGAATGAAAGACCCTGTCATCTATTACCAATAAAATCAAAAGACACAAGAGAGCAAATCTATGGAAACACTAAACATTCCGTGACCCAAGGCTGTGTCACGCATTGCCTCCAGCCATCAAGAGTAATACGGTCTGTTCAGTACAGAAATGTAAGAAGTCCCTGTATAAATACCTACAGGTCTCCCAAGCTAGCCAGCAAGGACGGTTTGGTGGGCACGCATGCATGCGGGCCGCGGTCTCGACCAGCCAAGCAACGAGGCAGCTTCGCCTCAAGCATAGTGGGAACAGAGGACCTCTGAAACCAGCCTTACGCATATGGTTGAGGCCTAATAATAAACCTTGGTTTGAGAGATGTCATATTACAAATAGTGTTATACTTTAAGAGAATCAAAGAGTTTAAAAAGGCAATGGTTTAACAAAATAAGCAGCTTTACACGAACGGTGGATTCAACAAAGGCAGCTTAACCCCGAAGAGGATGTTAGGGCACAGCTGATGTAATTCACAGCCGGGAATGTAAACTTCTAGCGGACCATCAATAAACCTACAGATACTTTATGAGCGACCATGTTTACTCAGGGCTGTTCTGGCTAGCGCTCAGGCAGACACACGAAATGCACCATAGTCAAGCCAAATATTAACACAAATGCCGTTCACACTTTACGACACTGCACTGTTTTCACGTCTCTTGACTCCGAAAACAATAAATATTTTGCATTTCTTCATCCGTATATTCCTGTCATCAAATAGGTGAAACATCATTCCAGTTTTCTCTAGTTATCAAAAAAAAAAAAAAAATTATTTCCTCCTTTTTTCTCTTTTCCGTACTCTTCTGCCTTCCCCGCTGGCTACCACACTGTTTAAGCAGGTGTTCACAGCAAACATCTGACTCAGGCTCCGACGAATCTTACCATAAATCTCCAAAACTCATCAACTAAGGAATGAAATGGAAAAATGTCATTTTCTTTCACAAACACGTACATACGTCTAATGTGTAGTTACGAATTCTGACGTAAAAAAAAAAAGACTTCAGTTTTTGCCTCGTTGAGCTAAAAACATATGTACAAAAACAAGCAAATATTTCAATATTTGGAGTTACTTTTATGCTGTGCTACAAAATAGCGTCTGCTACAGAATAGCGTCTGCTACAAAATAGCGTCTGCTACAGAATAGCGTCTGCTACAAAATAGCGTCTGCTACAGAATAGCGTCTGCTACAGAATAGCGTCTGGAGACGATCGTGTGGGAGATACATACTATGCCTCAAGGCTCTGCCCTGCAAGTGAAAACATTCTGTGTTAGATTAAAAAAGAACTTGTTATAGAGAGAAATGTCTCAAATAAAGAATTAAAATCTGGATGTACAACTTTCGTGCTCTGAGCTATGCTAGGCTTGTGGCTCATGGAACTTGCTAGCTAAAATAGGATATTCTCTCGTCCCATGGCTAGGCTTGTTGTTCATGGGATTGCTAGCTAAAATATTTATTCTCTCGTACCATTTCGTATACTTTCCCTGACTCTGTATTGCTATTTACTAAGGCAGTTTCTCCAAAGACTATTTATACTTCCCTCCCCACAATAGATAATCACATCCTAGCTACCCTGAGCAGAGTTGCTGATGAAAGTACATAAATATCTGGTAACCAGACAATCGCCACACTGTCTCTACAGAATGCGTACCCAAGCTACGTACACTTCAACAAGTAGTGTTCCGTTTTCTGTACCCAGGCGGAGGTCTTAGTAGAACCGAACGACAGAAATCGTTCACTAACAACTGAAACAACATTCAGATCAAATTTCAGCTAGACCCTACACTGGAAAATACCATTTCCGGTACACGACAGAAATTAATTGTACAGATAAATTACGTAAATCAATCCACTCTGTGGATTTTTCTCTTTATCGTTAAAATTATACACAACTGAGGCATTGACATGCGCAGGAAGTTACTGTACTGACACATCCGCCTTACCAATTAATAATACGTGAGGGAAGATAATGTAAATTTTACAAGGAAAAATTCACGTTATGAGAAAAAGACAGACGTACAGAGCCAAGCTGGACGGTCGTAAAATATTTCCCTCTTAACATCAGCAGCTGTTCACTGCAGGCCTCCTCCTGCTGCACCACAGTCACTCATTCAGAGCTTCACCACACACCACACTGCTGCAGGCAGGATCCTGCGTGATCACAGCTCTCTCTCTCTCTCTCTCTCTCTCTCTCTCTCTCTCTCTCTCTCTCTCTCTCTCTCTCTCTCTCTCACACACACACAGCATAACGTACAATTCAACCAGAATGGACAGAAGAGAAAAGGTTAAAAAGTCGTATGACGGTAAAGTTCAATAGGTGGGGCCCCACCGCGGGTGTAGAACAAATAAGCATCTACCCATTCCCTCAACCTCGCGTCCTTCTTGTCATAACTTTAACAATTTGTTTATAGCTAATAACATCCATATTAACAATCTTTTCGGCCATTCTCTCCAAAGTCATTCTCCTCACACGCCCCCACGCTAAATAATCAGTCCTTTATCCTTAAATTCATCAAAATCCCATGAATCATGTGCCTCATACACAGAGAGTATATATTAGAATTATCTTTACCACCTGAAGGAGGCATTAAAAGAATACTTTTCTGATGGAAATTATATAACTTGACGTTGACGGCCTCGATGACCCACAACTTGCAACCCACCCCATCCCCACACAGCGTCGTTCGTTCTGACGATCTCCTCATTCCTGCCTCTGCCGCCTGTTCTCCTCACACTGATCCACCGCTCAGAACACCCATGACGCCCCCCCCCCCCCCGCCCCCCGGGCACTCATCATGCTCATGTTGGACACAAATACTCCAAACCACCACTACCACCACTGGGGCTCCGACACTATCTATAACCACCCCCGAAGATCCGGGACTATTTATAACTTCCACTTCCACACAAATTTCATTACTGATAATATTTTCTTTTCTCAAGTATGTTTGCTGTTTCCCGCGTTAGCGGGGTGGCGCCGGGAACAAAGGAGGAGGGAGACCTTATTCTCTAGCTGTTATGTGTAGTGCACCGTGGCCATGGTCTGTCTTCTGTCCACCACCCGGGACCCACAGGCCCTCCTGACATTGCGTCAGCCCGTGTGCCGCATCGCTCCAGTTACACTGTCCCGTGCATGCCTTTCGCCCTCCTGAATGTTCGCCTTCTGATCGCTAAACATCATTTCGCTCCACCCTTTCATCTCTTGAATATATATATATATATATATATATATATATATATATATATATATATATATATATATATATATATATATATATCTTTGGCACTACCTCGCTCACGCGAGAAATGGCGAACGTGTATGAAAAAGTATATATTTTTCCTTTCATACATATTCGCCATTTCCCGCATTACCAAGGTAGCATTAAGAACAGAAGACTGAGCCTTAGAGGGAATACCCTCACTTGGCCCTATTTTCTGTTCCTTCATTTGGAAAATTATTGATATATATATATATATATATATATATATATATATATATATATATATATATATATATATATATCAATTTTTTTTAATTTTCCAAAAGAAGGAACAGAGAAGGGGGCCAGGTGAGGATATTCCCTCAGTGGCCCAGTTCTCTGTTCTTAACGCTACCTCGCTAACGCGGGAAATGGCGAATAGTTTGAAAAAAAAAAAAAAAAAAATATATATATATATATATATATATATATATATATATATATATATATATATATATTTATCTATTCATTTATTTATTTTGCTTTGTCGCTGTCTCCCGCGTTTGCGAGGTAGCGCAAGGAAACAGACGAAAGAAATGGCCCAACCCACCTCTATACACATGTGAAGGCATGTACAGAGCATCAGATTGGGGAAGAGCAGTGTGGTTTCAGAAGTGGTAGAGGATGTGTGGATCAGGTGTTTGCTTTGAAGAATGTATGTGAGAAATACTTAGAAAAGCAAATGGATTTGTATGTAGCATTTATGGATCTGGAGAAGGCATATGATAGAGGTGATAGAGATGCTCTGTGGAAGGTATTAAGAATATATGGTGTAGGAGGAAAGTTGTTAGAAGCAGTGAAAAGTTTTTATCGAGGATGTAAGGCATGTGTACGTGTAGGAAGAGAGGAAAGTGATTGGTTCTCAGTGAATGTAGGTTTGCGGCAGGGGTGTGTGATGTCTCCATGGTTGTTTAATTTGTTTATGGATGGGGTTGTTAGGGAGGTAAATGCAAGAGTTTTGGAAAGAGGGGCAAGTATGAAGTCTGTTGGGGATGAGAGAGCTTGGGAAGTGAGTCAGTTGTTGTTCGCTGATGATACAGCGCTGGTGGCTGATTCATGTGAGAAACTGCAGAAGCTGGTGACTGAGTTTGGTAAAGTGTGTGGAAGAAGAAAGTTAAGAGTAAATGTGAATAAGAGCAAGGTTATTAGGTACAGTAGGGTTGAGGGTCAAGTCAATTGGGAGGTGAGTTTGAATGGAGAAAAACTGGAGGAAGTGAAGTGTTTTAGATATCTGGGAGTGGATCTGGCAGCGGATGGAAACATGGAAGCGGAAGTGGATCATAGGGTGGGGGAGGGGGGCGAAAATTCTGGGGGCCTTGAAGAACGTGTGGAAGTCGAGAACATTATCTCGGAAAGCAAAAATGGGTATGTTTGAAGGAATAGTGGTTCCAACAATGTTGTATGGTTGCGAGGCGTGGGCTATGGATAGAGTTGTGCGCAGGAGGATGGATGTGCTGGAAATGAGATGTTTGAGGACAATGTGTGGTGTGAGGTGGTTTGATCGAGTGAGTAACATAAGGGTAAGAGAGATGTGTGGAAATAAAAAGAGCGTGGTTGAGAGAGCAGATGAGGGTGTTTTGAAGTGGTTTGGGCACATGGAGAGAATGAGTGAGGAAAGATTGACCAAGAGGATATATGTGTCGGAGGTGGAGGGAACGAGGAGAAGAGGGAGACCAAATTGGAGGTGGAAAGATGGAGTGAAAAAGATTTTGTGTGATCGGGGCCTGAACATGCAGGAGGGTGAAAGGAGGGCAAGGAATAGAGTGAATTGGAGCGATGTGGTATACCGGGGTTGACGTGCTGTCAGTGGATTGAATCAAGGCATGTGAAGCGTCTGGGGTAAACCATGGAAAGCTGTGTAGGTATGTATATTTGCGTGTGTGGACGTATGTATATACATGTGTATGGGGGGGGCCATTTCTTTCGTCTGTTTCCTTGCGCTACCTCGCAAACGCGGGAGACAGTGACAAAGTATAAAAAAAAAAAAAAAAAATATATATATATATATATATATATATATATATATATATATATATATATATATATATATATATATAAGTATAGTGTAATGAAAGCGCACTTTCTCGGAACACATAATGCCCTCCAACAGCACGGACTTGAACCCAGCACGACCCGCACGGGAGAGTTGGGTACGGTAACGGCTAGGTTACCCTGCCACTGGGCATCATAGCCTAGCTCATGTGTACGGAGCTTCCAAACCAACAGTACAGGGGTCGAATCTTTGTTGTTGGAGGGCTTTGTGTGTTCTGATAAAGAACGCTTTCATTGCACTGCATTCTGATGCATTCCCCTGTAATTACACCATCTCGTCCCTAACTGGTTTATCTGATCATACTCTCATACAAGTACATATCTTAATGGAACCCCTCCACACACACACACACACACACACACACAAACACACACACACACACACCTCCAGCAGCCCCTTTCAACCGTCAATATTGGCATCTCGACAAAGCTGCCTGGAATAACTTACGTAACTTCTTCTCTGATTTTCCTTTAGTAAATTAGTATTTTAAGCGTTGATGCTCCTGTCTCCGTCAGACGCATAGCAGAGGTTATCATCCTTGCGGGAATGGAAGCATTCATCCCGCTCTTCCCCCCAAGACGACCTCTCCTTCCAATCCATGGTTCAGCCGTTCAGGCAAGGGATCAAGGCATAATCGGGCTTGGAAATACTCTCCATCCTCTGGCTCCCATTCAGCTTTTATCACCGCCCGTGATCGCTGCGAGCACGTTATATCCGCGAGGCGAAGCGTTCCTTTATTCAAAGGAAGTGCGATAACCTCTCCTCGTCATCCACTGATAGGTCTTTCTGGCCTTTAGGTAAGGGCATCGCTAACACCTTCTGTCGCTCTATCTTTCCTTCACTTTTCCGTTCTGACGGTACTGTATCTGTCTCTGCCGTGAACAAAGCAACTCTCATTGGTTCCCTGGTCTCCTCTAACTCCACCTTGGATGACTCTAACATTCCTTCATCCTCTGATGCACCTCTTACTAATCCTATGCCCCTCCCCGTAACCTCTTTTCGGACTGCCCGAAAAGCGCTTCTTTGTTTGGACAAATGTAAGGCATCTAGCCACGAGTACTGCTTGAGTGTGCCTATGAACATGCAAGTGTGTTTAATCGTCTGTTCCGTTTCTGTTTAACATAAAAAACATTTCGTTTCTAGAAGCATGTGTTGATACATCCCATCTCTAAGAAAAGTGATCGGTCTAACCCCTCAAACTATCGTCCTATTGCTTTGACATCTACAATTTCCATCCTTTGAATCCCTTCTAAACTCTCATATCCTTAGACATCTTGGTTCACTCTCCTTCTCCTATAAGTATCAATTAGCTCCCAAGAACTGGCTGCTTGTGTGCCTCCAAAACTAGCTAGACCACGTAATATTCGGCAAGCTGCCTCGTCACATGATTATTGTGTGGCCGTTGAAAACTAGAGGGTGGGCCGTTTTGATAACTCTTTCCCTATGCACTTCGACGCTTTGGAACTCTCTAACCTCTCGTGTCTTTCCCATTAACTATGAAATGGGACATTTTAAAATACAGGTTTTTCACTTCCTTTAGAATTCGTAAATACTTTCCCTGGTCTCTTTTCTTTTCCATGATCCTCACTATATTTCAATTAAGGCCCGTCCACGATGTGGACTTTTGTCTGTGACTGAAGAATCCAACGTGATAAAAAAAAATATATCAATTCTGTCTTCCAGCATTCACCTCGTGTGTGTGGCGCTACATATCACACACAAAAAAAGAAAAAAACATGACAGATCTTTATGAAAGATCTTGCACGTAATATCTTTGTTGCAAAATGATGATTGCATAAGAAACCCAGCAAGCTGCCGGCAGCGTTTATGTTTCAAAAGATTAACAACAGTTCCAGTGAAAAGTAGAACTGTGGGTCGCTCGCTGCCAGTGTTCATGACGCGTGTAGTGCTAGTGTGTCCCACTGCTTCACTGGCCCACTGATATGAACTCAATCGAACTATGATCTGCGTTTTTCTTATCCCCACTCCCTCCCCAACAACACACACACACACACACACACACACACACACACACACCGAAACACGAGCACGATCAAAACCAGACTCGAAGGCATATTAAAATGCAACAGGATCTGTCCACTCACCAGGCAGGAACCACACAAAGATTCATACCACCACACTCTGGTCCTGCGTGAGGATGAGGACTGCGTAATCTACGTTGAATCAGTTCACTAAGTTAGGTTTATTTCATTCTGGTACGGGTAAGTAGCTAGGCTACATTTGGTAAGGTCTGAAGTAGGCAACGGTGGTACGAATTGCTTCAAGGGGATCAGCTATGCTAGACTTGAAGCCTTCAGCTGAACTCTGTATCGATTTAGTGATTCCAGCAAAACTGAACGAATTCGACCAATTTCTCACCAAAGGGCAAATTAGCAGGTAGGGGGAACCACTGCGTGCACTATTTACCATACAAATCACCTCATTTACACAAGAGATTACGGTTTGGTGTGGTACCGTTTAGTTCGCCGCTGGAGAAAGCCTCCGCGTGGATGTTCGTCCAATGATTTACTCTTGATAGACCGTTGGCGTGCAGTGTTCTGAATACGTCAGGCAGCGCAGGTTGCAAGTCCCCCCCCCTGCCGTGCATTTCCACACACACAAACACACACACACACCACACACACACACACACACATAAAAAATACAAAAGTGAAAACCTCCCTTTTCTTGCTACGACATTATGACATTATTTAAAGGTGTTGTGGCATGCAAGCACACAGCAGCCGCTGGTACACCAGCACACATCATCCTTGGCTAATACAGAAACATAATGACACACACACACACACACACACACACAAAGATTGAATACAATAACCTTCCCTGCGGGGCGAGGGTGGTGGGTGGGTGGGTGGGTCGTGTAATGAATTTTTCATATGTATTCCATGACTGATAATTTAGGGGCAAAAACTTTTCCTGCCAGTTCTAAAAACATTTTCCTGGATATAAGCTTTGAGGATGGGAGTTGGAGGGGTAAAAGCAATTACTATACTGGAATCACTTTACAGCGTATTCATAAAGAAATTGCCCGAATTTCAGTCGATGACCTTTTGATTCATATATATCTATGAATATGTATTAATGATATTTTAATAACTTGAGTTAACTGATATCAAACGTGGTCCGACTGCGGTTCACACACATATACCAACTTTATGGAAACACTGTATATAAAAAAAAAGGAGAAATACGGATCAAAAATATAAGAAAAAATTAATCAAGAAGGAAAGAAAAGAAAATAGAATAACTGGGAAAAGAAAAAGAGGAAGAAGAAATAATCCATGATTACAGTCAGCCTCCCTGGCTGACGTCACAAAGACAGCGTCAACAACACCTTTCTTGACCAGTACCAGGAACTGGTAGAAACCAGGACAAAAGGACTCGTTTACAAGTGCGGAAATAACACGGATTGTGTATTTGTATTTACCTGTATGAGAGAAGGGTCCGAAGACCACCGTGCAGAGCTGATATGAGTATAAACACTCTCGAGACAGTGTAGGGATAGACTGGGCGTCACGCGTCAACAATTCAACAACACTCGGCTCCTTGTTTAACTTCAGCTGTTAGTCTCTTAAGCACCATTTGTGGGCATTGCGTAACATCATTGCTACGGCGATTATCTCTCCCTCCTCAACCACCACTGTTGCCACAGATGTTCAATAGCCAGACACGAGCCGCCGAGTTCCAGAAGGATTTTTCTACAGACTTTTAGAAGTTACAGCAGTAAGGTTTCGCCATTCACTGTGTCGTCCATAATCATTTCATGGGTTTGTGATGAAAACTGCATCATGGCATCTGTAATTTCATGTCTGACTCACGCGTTGTATCCATACACCTTCGTGACCGCTATTCCATTCAACAAATCCCATCCCTACCCTCACAGACAAGCCCCCACGTGTAAACACACCCAGGAACTTCCTCACCTCACGCACACTATGGTCCCATCCTGTGGCTTGCTTCAGCTCCCATGGTTCCATCCACTGCCAGGTCTACTTCAAAAAAAAAAATCTAAAACACTCCCCTTCCTGTAGGATCTCTCCGTTCTAACACACGGTCCAACTAACTTGTTTCCCCTGTTCAACTTTGTAACCATACGATCATTCACCCAACTTTCTCCTCCTCCCACATACTCTGCCAAATTCAGACACCAGTTTCTAAGAGCAATATTCAACCTGTATTTACATGTGCATCATTGTATGATTTTTTTTTTTCTCGCTTTTACACTCCTCCACTTGATCTTTTTTGTGTACCTAATCATTTTTCTACGTGTAATTTTCTCTTGTAATGACCTTTATATACTACATAGTGCTGACCTCTGTATTTCACATATCCTAGCTCTTAACGATCCACTTTTCGACGTAATCTTTGATAACAATGGTTACGACTCGGATATTCTTGCTTTGACCTAATTTCTCCAAGGTCTTCACCGTCTGTACAGTTTGTGTTGTATGAGTACTTTAGAGAGTAATTATGTATTTGCAATGACCAGTCTATACGTGTGAGGAGGGACTTTTACACTCCTATGACCTGAAGCCTTAACCTTAAACTTTCGTCCCTGAGGCGCCTTTAATTCTTCAGTGCCAGACGCAGCAACCCTCAATTCCTCTTCGCTCAACTTGTTCCACTTGTTCTGTTGTCGACAAGTGTCCTCACACCTCCTTCTGACCTTTGCTTATCTTGCTGACGTGTCCTCTGGCTGAACACTGCTTCTTTGCTTGACAACACCGTGACCTCTGAGGAATGGAGAGGTTGTTGATAAATCTCCCTTATATTTCTTTCCTATGATATGGACAGATCGAGGGCTTCCCTCCTTCGTCCCTAACAACAACTTTCCAGCTATTCCTTTGAACCTTCTGTTTTACTATCCTTTCTCTGTCTATCAGTAGTGTCTCTAACACTAGATGCTATTACTGTCCTCCAGTACATACCCTCGTCTTGTTTCATCTGCTGTTATCTGTCCTCAAGTACACTCTCTTGAGTTCTGTTCGTCTCCTCCAGTAAACGGATCAAGGTGACGAAGTACGCTCTCTCACTGACACCTTTGACTTTGACCAGGATATAGATTACTTTTTCTTTTTTTTTTTTGCGACCCATCAAGTGTGAGCACCTGAATTCATCCCTTATCGCAGGTAGAGATCTACAACAAACTTACGTCAATAAGAGAGTCGTAGTTTCCCCTTTCCTCACACTTTACCATCCGCAGTAGTTTAGGAACGCGTTTCACTCAGTGTTTATCCGAACACCGCTCGAGTTTTGCAGATGAACATGTGTACACTTGGTTCATGAGTGCGGCATATTCAGCCACGATACAGTTTCACTTGGAAATTAATATACATAGGTAAACAGCAGCCCTTGACCCTCTTACTTTATGCCCCAGTTCAAATGCCACAGATAACGCTCGTCATTTCCCTCTCAATTACGTAATTTTCGATCCGTTTAATTAAAGAGCATTTCCCTTACACCAGTCTGGATATCTAGCTCAATAAATCCACTGGAGTGGGTTACAGTGCATGTGAGACACATGCTGTCCATCACCCCACCTCCGCCAGCGTATTACTCTCCCACAGATGCCCAGGAAAAGTATCGTGTCTGACATCCTCAAATTGTATTATTGTTGCCTTTCATTAAACTGTTCCCACTACCCACTACACCTGTTTCCTGTTCATATTTTCCTACAATTCACAGACTAAAACTTTTTAACTTGTGTGTGAAACATGTTTCCGGTGCAAGCCTATCTCGTTTTCCACGGGTACAACAGTCGTGTGACAGAGGTCTATTCCCCTTTTTATCTCCGTATTCATTATGGCAAAGACACAAAACCAGCGACACGTACGCAGCTCAACCATTCGCAGCAGTTGGTAGGTCTGGTGAAGAGGTCTACCTGCAGTGGTCGTCGCCAGGGTATAATACAGCATTCTAAAGACTTAGCATTTATCCGACTGAGGCTCGAGGGCTGCCTCAGATCTTGGAAGTTGGCTAAGACGTTTCCCAGCGCCTGGGGAAGCTAGTCTAGGAGGAAGTACATCAACCTCTCTTGTGTTATCGTCTCACGGACTGGGTGTCCGTTGTCAGGTATCACAAGTGCTGGGAACAGAGTGTCGTCTGTGTGTGTGTGTGTGTACATCAATTGCTCTCGTTCACTCCACTGGTGAAGGGTCATCAGCGTGACGACACAAGATCCTTTACAGCAGCAGCTCTGACGGCCACTCCAGGATTGCTACTGTGATTGGTTGTAGTGAGACACCTACGAGGTTAAAGGCCTTGTCAAGCTCCAGTTCCACCTTAAGACTCTTGTATCCTATATTTTCATCACATGAGCTTCTAGGGTCAACTTCCGCGCGTACTATCTGGTAGTCTTGGTGCTGTGAATCCTTTTCGGTGAACAGTTCGATTCCTTTCACTTTATCCCTCATATACCACTATACCAACCTTCGTATTAACAAAGACGCCACGTAAACTCTTAAATCTAATCGCGCCATTCTTGATTGACACTTTTCCAATGGTAAATCTATGGAAAAGTTTGTGGTGGTTAAGAGATTCGTCTGCATTACTTTCCAACTTTATCGTTCGTTTTCTGTTCCCTCATCTTACTGTTTACTTTTTCCTACTTGTATCTTGTGAGAGCTGCCGGACTCTTGCGTCCTCACGTTCATGATATCACCTCACGGATTTTTCACCCTGTAAGACTTACCTTATCTTCCACCAGCTTGTATCAATCTTTCCTTCCTTTAAGACTTCATGACTATAGCAAGACAATTCTGTTCTCGAATGTTGGGTATCAAGCCTACGAATCTGTTTCCCCAAAGAACTTTTTCGCTCTTCACTGTTTCCCCGACTTTATCATTTATAATTTAGATTTTGCACTTTTTCCCCCTTCATTTACTAAGTATTTCATCTCGGTTGGTGGATTGTTTGGGCTTTAGTCCTATCAATTGCTAGGGTCATCAAGGCCGTCAACGTCGACCAAGCGAAATATAAACATCTGTAGGTGTCAAGGATAATTCAATATACTCATGTAGGACTTCACAGCTCCTGTTTCCAAGTCCATACAAATGGACGTAAAGAGTAAGATGCAACGAGAAAGGCATATTGATGTCTTTGGCTCCAATAAGATCACTCATGTGCTGGTACACAGACTCCTTAACATGTTCATGAAGGCGTTCTAAAAAAAAAAACTTGTGTATCTCAGTGTATCTTCACCCCCCATGTGGATCCTAGTCTGGTCAGTATCTACCTACAATTAGTTATATCCACTTTTCTATGAGGTTAATACTATCAGTTCCTACGTTATCTTAACTGCCCTTTCATTAACCTTATGAAAGATTTATCTTGAATCATCATCAAATCAGGCGAAGGTCTATGCGAGCAATAACAAAAAAAAAAAAAAAAAAAAATGAGCTGGTCTCCTTCCCATGTCATCTGTCTTCCCTGGCAGTCCTTGCCACTGTAGCAGATACATGCATACCCGACCTTGAATGTGCGCATGCCTAAACCAGCTTGCCCAAGGCTGTTGCCAATCACAGCCATCCATGGACAAACAAACAGACAGACAGAGCAGGGCAGGAGGAGGAGGATGGGTCGCCCCTCAACCCGCCAGCCAGCTACCGACCGACCATCTGGGTCGAGCAGCAGGCAACTGACGCTGTTGCCACCACCACAACGCCCCCCCCCCCACCCCACGAAGCAACCTACATCCACGCCCTTTACCTTCATCCCTCACCTCCCTCCCCCCAGCACCTGTGGTCACACATGCAAGGACTTAATTTTTTACCCCCCTACCGTACACCTGCGCCCACGCACCAGGCGGGCCGCGCCCTCCACGCCCGTCGGCTACTAGCGTGCCCCGCCCCACTCCCCCCCCTCCAGCCGCGGCAGACCAGCACGCCAGCAGACATAACACGCCACGCGTCGACCAGAAATGATAGTTGCCTGGTAATTCCGGAGGAAGTGGTTATGTCACGTGAAGGTCCCAGGGCTGGAGAGGGAGAGAGGGGGGGAGGGTGTCCAACATAATCGCACAAACGACTCTCTCTCTCTCATGCGTACAATCACAGATACATATATGGACTCACGCATACGTTAAAAAACACATATACATTGCCATTAGAGAGAGAGAGAGAGAGAGAGAGAGAGAGAGAGAGAGAGAGAGAGAGAGAGAGAGAGAGGTGGGTGGGATGAGCAACTAAGAGCGTCCATTGATTTGTATGCGCAAGGACACGGGGGTGTAGTGTGCAGGGATGGTGGGTGTACGGAGTGTGTAGGGAGGGTGGATGTGTGGAGAGACAGCCGCTGCTGCAGTGAGACCTGGTTGATTTGCCAGGGTCTCATGGTGTGGCGGCCGCTGGCATCTGTGTGGTGGTCGTAGGCAGTCCAACACACACACACACACACACACATCGTCTTATTAAACCAATTAGAATCTATTACAACAATTACTGACGTAGTTATAAAGCCAGGAGGTTCTATCTCCTATCTTCTTGTCGTTACCATCAGTAATAGTTCATCAAGAAGCAATACTATTCTTGCAACTAAAAATTTCGTAACATACATTTACTACAGCTATGATGACTTCGCTCATTTGCGTAAGGTTTAAAATAAAAAATGGTGGGAAACTGAAATGAAAATGATCAAAGATGTACACACACTGAGGGTGCTGACCAACACACACTGACCAAACAAAAGTGTCTGTAAAAAAGAAAAAAAATGACTGCAAAACAGTGATGATAAGAGGTTAATTACGGGACGACTCTGGTTACATGTGACGAGACTGGGTGCACTACAGGCGCCTCTCATTACACACAACCAGGCTGACCTTTCTACAAACGCCTAGGATAACACAGAGTAAACAACACAGAGTAAACAACACTAAACGACAAATAAAAATTTCCATATATGTACACACACACACACACACACACACACAAACAACACAACACAAACATACACACACCAAAATAGCTTTCAAATACACAGATACAAGGAATATCCAGCAAGCTGCTCACATCTTACATTAAGCCATAGCTGGATCATACCTCACAAGTTTGGTCATCGCACTCCAGTAAGCACAAAGAACCAATAGAGAAGGTCCAGAGGAGGGCGAGAAGAGCGAGGGGGTGACCAAGACACAACCTTTGTGTTTTTTTAAACCAGCTCGATGGACAGTGAACAAGTCTTCATAAGATGAAGGAAGAGAACAACCATAGGACTTAAAGTTAGAGGAATTAAAGATGAATCTTGTAAGACATGATGTCAAGAAGCACTTTTATGGTATAATTGTGGTGGATGATTGATGTAAACTGAGTTACGAGACAGTGACAGTGTTCCCAAGAGAGTACAACTCCCTCCCCGTACAGTACATATGAAGTAGAATAATATAGGGGATCCAACACCAAACAATAGGCGGTTAAACATAGTCAATACGAACGACAAGGCTAGACTAAAGATAGACGACTTCAACTAGCCAGACGAAGTATAAAAGATTTTGGCTAGACAAGGCTGTGACTGTGAAGTGTGTCGCTATAATGGGACAAGACTGCAAGAACAACAGAGCCTCGCCAGCTGACAGCGTCCAGTCCTCCCTCCAAATTAACAGCTTTCTTAACAAATGTTTACATAAATCATGGGTGGCTCTGACATGCAGCACAACACAGTATTTTCTACCTAATTATCGTTTTCTGCATCATTACTATACGCATTATAGAATTATACATAAATGTATCGTTTAATTATTGTACATTTTCTATGACATATCAGACAATAATTTTACACTGTGGTTCCAAAAGCTTATTCACTAATGCTATCTAGCTCATGTTATTGATCAACAAAACTCGAATTAGTTTATCAGTCAATTTTTTTTCTTAAACTAAAATGCAAAATCTTGAGTCACATCAACGAATAAGAAACAAATGATTCAGAATTGAAGAGCAAGAGCCGAGTGTGCACCAAATGGAATACCCTGCATGTATTAAGCTCATATGTGCAACGGGACAAACCTTGGAAATGATAACATGGCATAGCAAAGGCCGGGCCTTCATAACCTAGGCATTTACAGTCATGCTCAGGGTTATATGTTGGCCTTCTTTATTTTCACTGAAGGCAACCACCTATGAGACGCCTGAATGAAAAGGGTGATTAGTTAATGAAGTGGAAACTGGACGACGTAAAGAGAACATAGGAAGCTAGGAATGATGATCAAATGGAATAAATACAAGGCAGAGACAATGTAAACAAAAACCAGACTGAATGAGAGAATGCAATTTCAAAAATTAAGAAAACTGTTTAAAAGATTGGAAGGAAAAATAAATATAATAACGTAGATAAACATATCGTTGGAATGGTGGACGACTTTGCATGTGTTGCTTTTTATACAAGCTAAGCTTGCTAACCACAGGGTCGGGTGCAACCTAGACTTCTGCAGTGCCTGTTCGTGACACACCATGATAACTGAGTTCACTGACTCTGGTGAAACTGCAGAGACGAGACAAAAGTAACTTTTCATATCTAAGACATAGTTTCAGGACAGATTGTGCAAGGAATAGCGCAAGGGGTCGCTCAGCTGGTGATCCGTTAACTGACAACGGCATTTAAAAAAAAAATGGCAATGAATCCCTTCGGATGTATTGTGATGTACTGTCATTATGTAAACAAGATATTTTGAAATGGGCCCTGGTTCCGGTCATGTATACCCCAGCACCAAGAGTTTTCCCTATTTTCATTACATACATACGTTGCTGGTGTGACATGACTCACGCTAGGGAACTTGAAATTGATTTTTTTGTGTGAAATATAATCTAATAGTCTAGTGACAGACTAAATCACCACGGATGGAATAACAAGAAATGAAGATAGATACTGTACTCAGGTAAATGATTTGAAAAGAGAAGACGTTGTATTGCTTCTCAGTAGAACAGCTGACCACCACCACCACCTGAACATCTGGTGTATGATACATCTTCAATGACAACTTCTCCCTCAGCCGTCTCTTTCTTCATTGACGAATGGAAACTTAGTAGCAGGTGATGAATGATCTGGCCAAAGCTGTGAAATTACCAAAGTCTGCCAAATGCTAACGTATGACGCAGACAAAGACGGGAGGAATTGTGCGAAACACGCCACACTATACCGTAACCCGAATCCAAAATCGCGATGAAAACATTTGTCTTGGGGATGTAAACACTGAAAATGACACAGGATAATGAGTCGCAGAGAAGACCAGGAAGACACGGAAATGGGATAACAAACAAATATGGAGCGCAATTTGTGACTTTTTTGTGTGTGTGTGCCGCAGACAAACACACACAAATATATCTGATGGGCACATCACTGGCTGATAGAAAATCAATTAGAATGAGGACTGCAGTATCTCGGGGAAGATGGAGAAAGCAAATGTTTTTCCATACGAATACAATAGACTGCGAGATGAAAGAAAAAGAGTTGGCGCTACTGAGTGAAGAAAACGATCTCACGCAGAACTTCAAAAGAGTGTGATGTAAGATGTATATTTCAAAGAAGCTGGTAAATATGTCTCCGGATTCAAGTTGGATCAAAGAAGCATATTGATCTCGGACGAGATCTGTGATTGCATACAAGGAGGAAGGAGCAGACACACGGGTTCTTTTTAAGGTCAGTGATGGTGATGTAAGCGTTCACGGGACAGTATACTGGGGCCCGAACATCAAGGTGTAACGACATTCAAGAAAGGATAGTAGGAAACAGACAGAGGAGGCAGCTAGCTTGAGGTGGCACTGTGCTCGGGAGCGGTTGATGGAGCGTCTCAAACCTACCTATACAACCGCAAAAGGCCTGGATCTTCGAAAGTCTGTGGATTTCTCTAATATTTGCGGTCTCAGATCCAGTCGCTGCCTCTGTTGAACACCACCTGGCTACTGCCTCTACTGAACACCACCTGACTAGTGCCTCTGCTGAACACCACCTGACTACTGCCTCTGTTGAACACCACCTGACTACTGCCTCTGTTGAACACCACCTGACAACTGCTACTGCTGAACACCACCTGACTACTGCCTCTGCTGAACACCACCTGACTACCGCCTCTGCTGAACACCACCTGACTACTGCCTCTGTTGAACACCACCTGACAACTGCTACTGCTGAACACCACCTGACTACTGCCTCTGCTGAACACCACCTGGCTACTGCCTCTGCTGAACACCACCTGACTACTGCCTCTGCTGAACACCACCTGGCTAGCTGAACACCACCTGGCTACTGCCTCACCTGCTGTTCTCCTCTCTGAAGGCTTCCTCTCCTCTTCACTTTCCAGTCTCGGTCTACAACTATCGTTTCATTTCGTCTGGGATGCTGTCGTGTCAGTACACTTCCTCCGCGCCTCCGGGACCTTAAGTGTTGCCCTCTGGCTGAAGATCTCTTTGATCTTCTGGAACTCTGCCTTCACGTTTCGTATGAGCCCTCACCCAACCCCTTCAACTATCATACAACTCGTCGACCACTGTATCTAACTTCCTGTCACGTGGCGTTGTTCTCATTACATCCACGCAATACGAGACCCTCCACGCACGGGAGTGCAACGATCATACCAAAGGTGGGCGCGAGTTCGCTGGGGATGCCCCTAGTAGAGTCGAGGTTCTTTTGTCCTACCTTCCTCACTGGTGTGGAACACCGAATCAAACACCCAACACGAACTGATCAAACGCCCGATACGAGTTCCTGATCATCATAATCACTGCTCGAACACATCGGATCTCTTTTTTTTTTTAACATGACTCTCTCTCTCTCTCTCTCTCTCTCTCTCTCTCTCTCTCTCTCTCTCTCTCTCATCCTCGGTACGCCAACTTTGAGAAGCCTCGATGGTCTTCCTGGCACAGCTTTTATACTGACTTCCCCTACTGACGAGTAGTCTGCTTCGCCAGCGAGTGTGTCCCCAGCTCAGCTGCCCGTCCACTGTAGGTAATCTTGGTAGGGAGGGAGCAGTGCGTCCCTAATAACCAGTTTTCCCCTCAGTCATGGCTGGAGTGCCTTGCTTCGATGCTTGTCACGTGAGGGGCAAACTGTCTGTAGCCGGACATGAAACACACTCTCTCTCACTTCTCCTCCTGCAGGACACTCTGTCTTCATCTCTGCTTAGATCATTACAGAGCAGAGTCATTTATAGAGTCAAACACGATCTCATAAAAGAAAATTGGGTTGATCTGTCTTCCACTTCGACTTCTTTCTGGTCCTCAAAAGAGAGTGTGTCTAACAACTTGTGTAATCCAACCTGCACTCGTCTTTCCCGACCTGACCAATCCTGTAAGTAATACTACAGCTGATGAAGCTGCTCTTTTCAGCCTTTTACGTTCCTCTTGTTGTTTCCATGAAAGGATGATTCCACGTCTAGTCCTCCCTCCATCAACCCCCACCTCCTCCCACTGAGCCGATGTTATCTCCTGTACTTTCCTGGGCTCATGTCTCCCTGGATCTCTCCCAGCTCCACGCAGACAAAGAGTACGCACCAGATGGCAGACCTCCTCGTGTCCTTGAGTAATGTAAGTCTGGGTTCGTACCGATGCTTGCTCGCCTACTTCGCCTCTCTCTATAAACCCAAACATCCCATTCTTGGATGCAGCCCATTCATTAAACACACATACACACACACACACACAAACTAAACTTTAAAGTTTCTATTACCCCACCGCTCTCACTCCTAACTGCCTCCAAACTCTTCAAAACTCTCATTAACTCTTACTTTATTAAGCACTTAGACTTTCATGCCCTTCTTCCACATCACTAATACGACCTTCACGGTACCAGGTCTACTGGTGATCTCTTCGACATACTTTTGGCCTTTCTCTCTCAAGGAATTTGGTGAATCTTTTCGCTGTGACTCTCATCATCTCCAGAGCATTTGACGGGGTGTGGCATAAGCTCTAGAAAGCAATTCTTTTCCTATATTTCTATCTTATTCTTACTCGTTTCCCTACTAATCAGCTTCAATAACTCCCATTTCAATCCTACAATCAACATACAAAAGCTGAACCTAACCATATCCTCCACTCTATCCTGGAACCTCACGTACTGAACACAGCAAAAGCTGCGTCTCCAAAGGTGACGGCGTAGTATAAGCACTTCAATTATTTTCTTGTGAGCAGGTGGTCTATACCCAGTGGGGCCACATTCACCCTAGAATGGAGCATTTCTCGCACATCTGAGATGACTCGTCTTCCTTCCTCTCTCTCTTAGCCATGGTAGAATCAAAGGCCATCCACCTGTTGTCACCTCCCTCCCTACAACCCTCCCTCTCCGTCCGCCGTTATGATCCCTCCCTCCCTCGTTACTAAAGCCATTACTTTGGCCACTGCTCCTAGAGCTATTCGTACGTGTCCCAGCCCACATGACCTGGATCCAAGGCACGTGTCTGGCTGCTGCTTCCCATAGCTTCCGCGTGGGAAACCAAGCCACACGACGACTGACTTTCATAACACCTTTCTCGTACAGCAAACCTGTGGGGTTGCTTCCGGTCTGTTGTCCTTCCCTGTGCCTGTAACCTTTCCACCTTTAACACTCGGCAAACACCTGAGGGGCTTCACATCAACCCTTCCTGCTCTCCTTCCTCGAACATCTATTATCTTATCTATCATCCCAGGAGGCCACGTCTGGGGTAGGCTGCTGACCGCGCCATCTCGGGTATCACAAGAAAGACGAAGGAAAATTCTACTGACATCTGATAACGAGATCAGAACACGATGACGTGAGCAGCTCCAGGTAGTACCGAGGACGATGGAAAATAGTGAAGATGATACACGGGAGATTCCAGTCATCACAAGAAAAAAACAAAAGAGGATTGGAAAATGAAATCAAGAGGTACACAGCTTGATGGAGTAGCAGAAGGTATGATCATATACGATGAAAGAGGAACACAACTTGCACTGTTCAAGCGGTCGGAGGAAAAAAAAATCATCTCAAAAGACTGTGGGGGACTGTGGAGGCATAAGATGAAGAGAACGTCTCAGTAAAAATGTCAGTAATATAAAACATATCAAGACTGAAGATGCAAATACGGTACCAGAACGTACTCCCAGACTAGGACGGCGAGACAGAGTAACGAAGGTAGTTATAATACGTCAAGTAATCTTGGTTTTATTCACAGACGGAGAGCACTCTGTATCTCAATGGCTGACTGAATTCAATCAACCGTTCTTTGATATTTGTTCACTCGCTTATCTAACTAGATGGCGTGTTGATGAAGCCAAGATGACGAGTGATACGTGCTACGAGCAAGGGGGGATGATGTTCCAAGCGAGTGAGACAACAGTAGTGTTGCACGAGAACCATCTGGAGCTAACCGATGAGACAGTCTTTCCTTCCTCGGACACAGACGGGAACGAATAAAGATGAGGGAGGCTGGAAGGAGATGGTACCGGGTGATGTGGAAGATGTGCAAAATCTCCCCTGCCTTTCCCATCACCTATCGACGTCCAGTCTTCTCTCCCACTGTTCTTAACTACGAGGCTCGAGGTCTACCATTCCTCCCACCTCCACCTGGTTGCCAGGCAACACTCCTCCTCCTTCCTCCTTCTCCTCCTTCTTAGGGAAGACGGCAGTCACCGGAATCCACAGAGGCGGGCGGCCCCTCTGGCGGCGCGTCCGTCTGACAAGTGGACGCTGAAGGAGCCAAGAGTCATGGCTGAAGGATCTGTTTGTTTACCTCTGAGGAACTGTGGCATCCCCAGGGGTGAGTATCCTTCTTTTACGTCGCCTTACAACATATAATAATAATAATATCAACAAAAACAAAAACAACAACAACAACAACAACAACAATAATAATAATAATAATAATAATAATAATAATAATAATAATAATAATAATAAATGACAGAACATCAAGTGAAGGATGATGGATGGCTAGTGGCTGCTGGCAACCTGGGGTTCTGAGGTAGTGGGGTGACGTCATCACCCGTACATCATTAAGCCCTTGAGTACGACGGAACGATCCTTTAGTATGATGACCTGGCCTTCGAAATGACCCTTTAGGGTCGGGTCAAAGGTCAGGCCCGTCGTACCCAAGGGCCCTACTGTCTTGGCCACGCATCGCACCGTCGTGCTCAAGGGTCGTACCGTCGTGCTTAAGGATCGAACCGTCGTGCTCAAGAACCGTACCGTCGTGCTCAATGATCGTACCGTCGTGGTTAAGGACCGCACCGTCGTGCTCCAGAATCGTACCGTTGTGCTCAAGGATCGTACCATCATGCTCAAGGACCGTAACGTCGTGCTCTGGGATCGTACCGTCGTGCTCAAGAATCGTACCGTCGTGCTCAAGGGACCGTACCGTCGTGCTTAAGGATGGTACCATGGAGCAGCTGGGTTACGTTATTGAACCCCTCCATTACCCGCCACCTTAGACTAGGGTGGAGGGTTGGTGTAGAGGGTGAGGCAAGAGCGTGATGATATGTTAACCTCAAGGAACCACTCACTCCTGGCCTGCCACTCAACACGACCAAGATAATCATATTGACTCTTCACATTAACCTCGACGTAATCACACAAGTCAACCTCGTGACTCCATTAAAAAAGAAAAGAGAAGAATAAATGGGATACATCTCTTAAATGATATATAACATAGTATGTGAAGACGTACATATGTCACTATACCTTCAGCAGGATACACGTCAAATCCAGAGGAAAAGAACGATAGGAAATGAATCATCTTTAAAATCATGAAAAGGTGCATCATAATATTCAGCTCTTCAATAAGCACTATTTTTTTTTTTTCCTCTCTTGGTTTTCGAAAATACTAAAGGAAGTCACAGAGCAACAGACCACTGGGTCCTTTCGAAGTAGTCTATGACAGTGGAGAAGATCAGCGAACTTGGTAACCTTATTATGGTCTATGAACAGACTCGATCGAACAAGTTACTGACTCCATCTTTTCATCTTTATAACTTATCCCCATTCCCGTGTGTGGCAGGTACAACATACAACCATACCCTACAAATACAACATGACGCCACCGCCGTGCACATCAACAACACTCACTCCGCTGGTACCCATCCTCACCGGTTGTAAATCTTACACTTGTACCTCTATTCCCAGTGTCAGTCCACAATCCACCAGCTTCGTGCTCGTGGACTCTCCTCCTCCTCCCGCCTTCAACTACCCAACCATCCACAGCTGCACCATCTACTACGGGCTTTCGTCCATGTGGCTCTTTTCATCGTTTACCATCTACCATATGTCACTCTCACTGGTCGTCACCTCCAGACGCATAATGTCAACAACGACAAGTCCTCGTTCATCCGAAATCAAACTGATATTACACACAGGAGGGTGTACCCCTTCCCGGCTCACACCGTCCAACATCGAACTAACAGCTGGCGCTGAGGAAGTTCTCAGTCCACAGTGACTCACACATCACAGCCACCGGAAACCACCCCAGTTAAATGTATTCACTACTGCCCCTTCCTCAACCCAGTGAATACGAAGATACGACCCATGAGTAGGAGGGTATGACCCCTGAGTTCGACGTTGCGACCCACGATTAGAAACAGCGACGCCTTAGGTCTGACCACTCAGCCGAGGTTAAGTCAAAGACCAATTTATCAACCAAAAGGGTGGGTGTAACATCGTGATCAAGGGTCGTAACAACATACTCAAGGGGTCGTAACATCGTGATCAAGAGTCGTAACAACATACAGAAGGGGTCGTAACAACATACAGAAGGGGTCGTAACATCGTGCTCAAGGGTCGTAACGTCATACTCAAGGGTCGTAACACGATCAAGGGTCGTAACAACATACTCAAGGGTCGTAACATCGTGCTCAAGGGTCTAACAACATACTCAAGGGTCGTGACATGATCAAGGGTCCTAACATTGAGCTCAAGGGTCGTAAAATCATGCTCACGAGCCGTAACATATGACATGCTCAAGGGTCGTTCGTTAAGTCTGTCCTGAACACACCTAACAAAGGTAAATCGCCCTAAAATTATCAACAATTTCCTTCCACTTATATTCCTCACTTATTCCTCTGACAACCCGCTTAGTGTTCCTTACACCCTGCGGTAGAGGGCAGCACTCACGTCATCTACGGCCGAGGCCAAATTGCATCTTTCATGGGCATTAAGTATGCAGGACCCTGCCGGGCCAGACTCTGACACAGCAGGGTGGCACAAGTGAGGGGAAACCAGTTCATCCCCGAAGTCAAGTAGGCTCGCGCTACCCAGCCATGACACTCACGTAAATAAAAGCATTTGTGTGATCGCCATTTGTGATTACTTTTCCTGCGTGTTATGAAAGAGAGAGTTTGACATTCGTGTTGCCCCGTTGTGGTGTGTGTGTGTGTGTGTGTGTGTGTGTGTGTGTGTGTGTGTGTGTGTGTGTGTGTGTGTGTGTGGAATTACCAATCTCCTCCGTACTGGGAGGGAGGAAGGGAGGGAGTTCTGCATTCGTGGGGACCCCCCCATCCCTTGACCTTTCCCTACCATCACACAACTTTTCAAACTTCTGCATGCTTCCCAGAGGCACGTCCCCAGGCTCATAACTTCCACAACTCTCACACGACACAAGTATTTTCGTGCGTCTTTCCTAACAAGTTTCTTGCTTAACATCCTTTCAGATCTTCTACGTGTTCTGTCGCTCCATCTTTGGCAGAACTTTTCACGAAATGACATCATCAACAATGTTTTAAAACTTGAACGTTATCTCAAGTCACTCTTGCCTCTTCATTCTTCTATGTTGAGCAAACTTAGGGCCTCCGTAAACCTGCAGTCTCATTTTTTGATGTTCGCTTTAAACTCAACTCTGTCAGATAAGGATGGAGGGTTAGAACCTCCCCACATGTGAGAGCAGTACTCTATACAAGGACGGATCAATCCTGTTCAGAAGAAAAGATGTCTCGACATCTAAACAAGACACCCAGTTTCTTAAGCGACAGACTTAGCTATTCCTGTACTGTGGGGTTTCCAAGAATGAGTGGACGTTACAGTAATACCAAGTAGGTTCACTGAGAGGTGGAATAACTGAACAGTCAAAGGAGAGACGAGAGTTATGAGGAGTTTTCAATGGATAGATGGGTAGAAAGTGGATCATGGAGGCATTAAACTTAACAAGATTTTGTGTGACCCACTGAGATATCCTGTCCATTGTGGGCAGGTACGCTGCTCTATCAACATCACCATAAAACTATACATAAATTGGCTGAATTGCAAACTGTAAGAGACCCCTTTACTGCCGGCAGGATCATACCGAACATCTAAATGGCCAGGCCAGGATGAGTGGTCTCAAAGTGCACTCATTACAGGGCCAACGGTGGAAATATATCATAATGTACACACAATAAGATTGAATGCCGTGGTGCCTGAACCTGCAGACGACCAATGTCTCCTGCTGGAATTAATATGTACACGTGGCAGCCTGTATGACTAAACCAGAGGTACAATGGTAAACATCATGCATGTTGCAGCCAGTGTCGGGACCACATGGCTTTCTCACTTACGACGGGGTAACACACGACACTGAGATACTCAACCATGTTGGTCGGTTATGTACCCGACCAGCTGACCGGCGGACAGTTGTCCCATGTCCCCCCTCTTCCAGAAGCCTTCAAGACTGCGCTACTTGCAGTAGCAGGGAAATGATGGACTCCTTTGGAAAAATGAGAAGTTCTTTGACAAGACTGTATTCCTCATGATACAGCCTTGCCAAAGGTGACTTCATCCGGGATGTAACCTCATGAAGGCAGAGTCCTGTAACACTTATCTGTCTATCGGTCTATCTATCAATCTATCTATCTATCTATCTATCTATCTACCTATCTATATATATATACATATATATATATATATATATATATATATATATATATATATATATATATATATATATATATACTCTGAGGTACTGGGTCTTACTTATAAAGCACTGGTGAACTTCATGTTTATTCCTAGTTTTCAAAGCAATATAGTATTAACACCACAGGCTACACATCTCTATACATGTTCACTCATAAACTAATTTACATTTTCCATAAGAGAGAGACGACCAGGTTGTGTCAATGTCACACTTGGGACAAAAAAAAAACGTAAACAATCAAAAGGTTGGCCTGTTTAATGGAGCAGGCAGACACTGGGTTCTGTTAGGCAGAGCCATGCACCATGCAGGCCGCCGCGCAGCATCAGGCACTAACTACCGAGCAGTGCATGATGAAGCCAGCTGAGACAGACGGGGGTAAGAAGTCATGCATCAGGCTTGCATGGTATTCCATGACGCAAACACCGGGAACCTGGTCAGTGCTGGGGACACCATTATGTCGAGACTAACATAATATTATCATTATATTACGGTAGGAGTCTTAACTCTATTCTTATTATAATCCCTTACTATCATCATCGCCAAGATATGCTCATGTATAAAGAGGCATGTTAGAGTGAGGGCAGGCAAGTGGGAAGGAAAGAGTATCGGGAGGGAGAAAGGAGAGGATGGGAAGAGAGAGAGAGAGAGGGAGTGAGGAGGAAAGAGGATGATGAAGTCAGCAGGACAAGTGAGTAAGGGAAGACAGATGGATGAGGAGTTCTGGGGGAGGGTACGTGTTATCGACACCTCCTGGTTACGACACGTTGGTACACACACAGTGGAGGGGTAGGTAAGTGTGGCCCTGTGTGTGGGGCCCGAGTCGTCTCTTGTCCCGTCAGACAGTTCTCTGGTCTTCATTGGTAGTTGCGTTTACATCCTCTTGGCCATACCTTGTCCCACGTGTCCACAACTCTGCTGCTACATAACTTGCTTCCTCACGTCCATCTGTTCATATATCCCTTGCCCTATCATGCATTGTTCCTGTGTCGTCGAGGTCTCCTGTAATATCATCGACCGACATCATGTCTCCTCTCGTCCCTCCCTCCTTCCTTGCTGGCCAGATGAAGGGTTTCCCCTCCTCCCTTCGTGGCTCACTCCACCAAGGTCTGGTACCTTTCTTCTATCATTCCTTTGCATCCTTTCTCACATTTCCCTACGTCACTCCTTAGGTGAGGAGACCAGACTAGTGCGTCATATTCAACTTTGCGACGGACGTACGTCGTGTGTATACTGCTACCGACGTGGTTGATGTTAATGATGACACTGATCAAAGTACAGTTCGCTTCCCTCACATGATCCATCGTGCATTATGGTCTGACACGACAGCTTCGGCGTCATGTTGACTGCTTCGTCTCTACCATATTACGATTCGTCTACTTACTCTCCCCAACCCCATCCCCCCAGGATGGTATTCATCATCCGGCCAGTCTAAACGCCTTCCCACCTTCATGTCTGATGCACTTTCCACAGCAGTGTCTTGTGCAGGTCACTCTATATAACATTTTCGCCGAGCTCTGTTAATTGGCACAGTTCACAATATTCCCACCATCAGCAGACACAGCCAGGTGTCCCTCCGCCTCAGCCAGCAAAGCATCTGCATGGATCAGCAAGTCCTGAGGGGGGTGTGGGACCGCACTTGTGACCCTACCCCACCAGGGGAAGGTTCCCCTGACGTGTGTTCTCTGTTCCCTCACCAGTAAGGTGGGTGTCAGGCAGTCCAGCTGGCAGCCTTCCAGCTTGGGCGATTAACCTGCTCACCAGTCAGTCGTCTGTGGTGGACACCATCAAAGGCGTGGCAGCACAAGACCTTACACCGTCCATCCAACCTTCCCTTCACGTTGTCTATAATGTTGTTTACATTCTCGTACATACACATCCAGCCGATCAATCTCGCCACAATCTATTCCTGCTGAGCCCAGGTTGTCTCCTGTTTGCGGTCCTCGTTTCGTCAAGGAATCCTCCGCCAGCTTCCTTATTTTGGTCTGCTGTTTGTGTGCAATGACCTATTTGTACTATTCGGGGAGGGAGCATTCCACTCGTGAGGCGCCCCTTCTCTTAAAACATTCTCTACTATCATTCAACTTGTTATCTATACGTATTGCTGTCGGCATTAACAATGTCGTCAGTCATTCCACTCCATTCATCTACCACTCTTACACTATAGAGGTACACCTTTACATGAAGGAAGCCATGTGAGTAGAGAGGAACGGAGACACAGTGTAGGGGTTGGGGGTCCAGATGATACTACACCAGAGGAAAGAATATAATGCCAGTAACAGGAAAGAGAAACTGTGATGTACTGGAGGCTGTGCAGCCAAAGGAAAAATTTGATGGCAATATCGGACAATAAATTGCAGGAGCAATACCATGAGACTTTCATGTATAGGAAAGGACTGCCGTGCAGAAAGAATCTATTGGAATAATACTGCAAGCTGATCAGGTACAAAGGAAGAAAGATTAGGGACAAATTTGGAAGCAGATTAAAAAAAAAACTCAAGACAGAGGTGACCCTGGGAGAAGAGGGAAGAGCCATCAGTGAAACACACACACACAAAAAAATATTTCTTTATATAAGCAAAACACAAATTTATGGCCACAAGTTCCATGGGTCAAGTGGAGTACTCTGGAAAATGGGACACACAAGGGTGGTGGTCGTCGGGCGGGAAGTGAGACATTAAAACCAAGACATGATGAAGTCGAGACTAACCGCAAAGACAACGACCTTAACGACTTCATCCCAGACTAACATTCCTCCCACGTTACACACGGCAGACCTCACCACCACCACCACCGCAGGAGGGCCATTGAGGACACGTCCATGCACTCTGCTCCAGGACCAACCAGACTCGTGTGCAACTCTGTCCTCAATACACATCACCTGCACGAGCACTCTCAAGTGTCTGCAGGAAGGAGCCCGGACACTGGTATGGTCAAAATGAAATATCTGACACTGATTCACATCTCCCCATACCGTTACGAAAGAAGCAGAGCAAATCCCACAAGCCTTTCGGGAGAGTCGTAAGATGTTAAGTTGACAGATTTCTTAGAATCAAGTTATCTACATAACCCAGGACAACATGGCCTCAAGGCGGTATATGATCTTGACTCTCTCTCTCTCTCTCTCTCTCTCTCTCTCTCTCTCTCTCTCTCTCTCTCTCTCTCTCTCTCTCTCTCTCTCTCTCTCTCTCTCTCGGGCGCTTGACACTAGGAAAAAAAATTGTATTGTAGAGATGCTGTAGAACACAGCAACGTGGTTCTATAAACAGAGTTTGCGAAAGTCCTTGATAAATGTCACCACAGTGTGCACACCTCACGAGATGTGTTAGCAGGGGACTGGGAAATTGGGAAGACGGATACACAACCTTTAATTAACAGATCACAAAACACTGTGATCTGTTCCAGCATACACCTCAGTTTCCCCCAAAGAAATGTACTCGTGCCTCTGTTGTTTTCAATCCTCAAGCTTGACGGAGACGTAAATACGAACCACGCCTTCACATCGTCCTTTGCAGATGATGCTAAAATACCTGAGGAAATTTCATCACCAGAAAGAACTAAGAAATTACAACAAGGCTAAATCAGGTCTTCCGGTGATGTTACTCAACTACTGCGCCGTATGAGGGGAAGAGAGTAATTAAAAGAGCAGAAGAGAATACCAGGCAAACACAGACACCAACATGCTTCAGAGGAACATAGTAAAAGTTCCGGAGTAATAACGTCTGATGGCCCTTACACTGAACGAATACAATAACGTAGCAGTTGCCCCCTTCCAACCTGATGTGCAGGCTGAATATTACAGACCTTCCAGGCAAGAGAAAAGACCGCCAGTGATAACGCTCAAAGCGCCATCAATATTCTGGAGGATACAATACTGCTGTGTGTCGTCATCACCTTCCACGGCAGACGACACCGCACAGCCTGAAGCTGTGCAAACATCTCTCACAACCCAGACAGACGTTCTCAGTGATCTAAACTACATAAGGTTACTTAACACAATTTAGAGGATGTACATCATATAGGCCAGACGGGAGAGACATAGTATGATCTACACCTGGAAAATCCTGGTAAGGTTCCAGACCCCAGCTGTCGGGGTAGAAGACCCATCGTAAGATATACGTAAGGGAAGGTCAGGTAAGGTCTCCCTAAAGATCACCATGCATATTTCCACACTCCTTCTCAACTCACTCACTTATCATTATAGTTAGCATACACCTTCTGCTCTGAACATCAGACGTGGTATTAGACCGCTCATCCTCTGACGAAATACATTCACATTTAAAGTTGACTAAAAAAAAGAACATACTGGAATATGTATCAACTCTGACTGACCATCAGTCACATGAACAGTTCCCCACAAGTGAACAATAACTGGCACCAACACAACACAAAACAAGAACAACCAGATGGCTTAAATCACTACACCAGTCTGGACAAATCAAAGAACAAAAAAATAATATAACAGTAATTTGTCCATGAAGAAGGCTTTAGCAACCAGGATGTGAACCTTAATCAAGTGATTAAAGATGAACAACTGAGCATTAGTCAAGGAGTGAACATTAAATGGTACAAGAAGAAAATCAACCACAGAGACGAGCTCGACAGACCATGGCTGGTGCCAACCATCTCTGGTGCCAAACTGACAAGAAGAAGGTTAACAGAACAACAAAAACGGGAGGAAAAAAATCACCTAACTGATTTCATTTTACACTGGTTCAAACATCATGAGCCTCTTGCTGGGTACGAACATTTAAGGCTAACTGTGTCACTACAAACTATCATTTCTTGAAGAACAGTGAGGTTTCCTGAAAAAAAAAGCAGCAGGAGAAATCGACGACATATACAAGACCACATTAGCGATACGATGACGCAAACCTGAAAGAACTTGAACCTATATAACTCGATTGAGGTAATCGTTATAAACTCGCTTCGAACACCACAGATGCGACAGCTATTTCAAGCATCGTTCGTACCGACGAGGAAGCGAAAGACTAAACTTGAACAGAATGACAGATAAAGGTTGATTTTATTTTTTTCCAGCGGAATAAATCAACCAATTCCTTTAAACAAAAGACGAGAGAAGTATTCATTAAATCAGTGGGAAGGAAAACCTGACACGTATCTCATCCCAACCCACTGCAACACAAGAACGAACTAATCAAAAAAAAAAAATGAACTCGTATTTCTAGCTACACCAGACACTCACTTACCCCTACAAGAGAGATTCTGCGAAGAAAATCCGAAGACTGAAATCATCTTCATTAGTTCACGCTTAACGAGGAACAGGACGACAATGATGTCCGCCATTACGAGGATAAATAAACTTTAATGTAACTGTTATTAGGAGCAGGAGTCGTGCCCCCTGTGGACGATTGCGTTACTTATGACATCACTTTAGTCTTCTGAGACTTATTCGTGGTTAACCTTTGGTTACAACTGCATATGAAAATATGCTCCGGGTCGGTTACCTTCGTCATGGACCGATCTGTATAGCATCGTACCGACAACGAAGCTCAATCAATTGGATGAACGTCGTCCCATATCCCTGACGAGCTGCCCATGCAAGGCTCGTGAGAGGACGGTGTTCGGCAGACTGCTTGCTACACAGTCTACATGTCACCTGGCATCACTGGGGTTCACATATGGCAAACGTGCACGTAACTTTATCAACACTTTTTCCTCACAGTTCACGGCGAAAGACGACACCGCGTTTCTTAACTCTAAGCTTCGTCTGATATTTCTTGGAAGCAAACTATATCACATAACCAAACCGATAAGGTTATAGGTGGTTGGCTTTTACATCAAATACTTGGTTATCTCACGAAGAGAACGTTTAATGTAGTATTCTAAAACCTCAACAGTGAATTTAAAAGATATGCAGCTTGGCACTGCTCAAGGTGTTAATAATGAATCCAAACACTGTTTAATAAACTAATCGTTGCCCTAGGAATAACAAATCTTCTCTTCTATGTTAGGAGGTTTCAGTCACGGACAATCGTGCACATTATGGCAAATGGATCAGGTGATGTGTTAGAGAAGACATGAGGGAGTAAGGAGTTCAACGGCCTCGAGGTGCACGTAAAGAAACAGACATCAAAACGGCCTACAATTGAATTACCTGATGAAGACTTCGAGGTCTTCCACCCCCTTATCCCGGACGGGGTCCAGGCTGCCGATTTGGGCCGTTGGTCGACCAAGCTGTTGGCAGACCGGCCCACAGGCCCACACAGGCTCCACGGCCTGAATGGCCTGGTACACTTTGTGAAGACTTATCGAAGGCCTTCTTAAGATTCTCCTCTGTGCATTCTATGGTGTTCCTAAAGACTGCAGGCAAGATGCTAGTCTTGGGTCCCGAATATTGAAGTTCTCTCTTTGTGTATATCGCATCTTTGGATGTCAGAAGTAGTATTTTACAGAGTTTTCCATGCCTGTCGTATCGGTGGGAAATGTTATATCCGGATGTAAGTTGGGAACTATACCTTTTCAGATTTTCCAGGTATAGATGATGATATAACTCCCCCGTCTGCGTTCCAGGGAATACAACCTCAGAGACAATACAGGACGTGAAAGATTTTCTGAACACTAATTCTCCAATTTACCCAACTTTGTAGGATGACGTTGGAACACAGCCTAGTGAACTAACATCACTGGTTCACTTCCTTTGTCTAAAATGTCCGCAGGATCTAGTCCACCATCCTTCTTGAGGAGACGCATTGTTTCGTCTTGTTTTGTTCGTTAGACACCATTACTCTGAGGTACTACACATTGTCCAATTGGTTTGTGACAGTGTCTGTGTCCGACCTCTGTTCTGTATTGTTTAAGGCTTCTTGATTGTGCCAATAGCCACAAAGTAATCAAGTGTTGCAGTAGTTTGCCGTGTAACACTTGCCCTAACTCACGGCGGGGGCACAGAAACAGCCAGCCCTCGACAGCAAAAGCTATAATACCCACGTAAGAAGGAGAGTGAACCAATATTTTGCGGCACGGAGTAAGCCAGTGAAGCTATGACGTGTGACCAGAAGGTGAAATTCATGTTCACACCAAAACATATCGTAAAATGCAAATAATTCTGAACAAGGTAGATAGATCCTGTGGTGACCCTAAACTGTTTCTGAAAAGAAAACTAAGGTGCTCAATTGACAATTTGGTACCAACAGTATGAATGGACCATCTAATATGAAAACTGTCGACAAGTCTATTGACTCTTTTTCAAATACCTTGGTATCTTAGTCCCCTTTACAGCAGCTTTTGTACAAAAACTAAATCCACAATGTACGTATAGGCTCAGACCTGCTGCTGCAGGGTGCGACCCTATGATGCAATTGTTAGAATTGTAGAAATTGATGTGCTTGGATTATATAGATTTCTAATACATTACCACGCACCAGTTTTGGCCCTACGAAACAGTAAAGATATTCACAGACTTGAAAAAAATAAAGCAATACGAAGACTTCGGAAGAATACTTGGCAGTCCGGAGACCGCTAGACTTAGCCTGTGAAAAATATACATAGCACTATAGGAAGAGGTCTAGCCAGTACTGGTATAAAATTCTATTGCTTATAAAATCTACGATCGTATGCACCTTTCACATGTACTGGATGTGTTTACAGTATGAAAGACTGTAAACTGATGTAATGAAGCAACTTTGTCACAATTTGTCATAATCATGTACCCAGTGGAGGTGTCTTGACAAAGATCCTCTGTGGCCTGTGATTTTTTTTTCTCTGCGCTACCGCTCACAGGATGAGCATGGATGCAACAATAAAAGTCAGAAATACAAGACAGTGGGTGTATCATACCGCTAGTATACACCTCACATCGAGTACACCACGTAAACCTGATCACCAACCCTCCAGCCCCACACACATTACAGACAAGCAACACAGAGACGTTTTTCACCAGATTCTTTACGATCATTATTCAGTAGCCAGATATCCATGAGTGGGTCCGCCACTAACAAAGGAAAATTGCCGTGTTACTTCCCATGTTCTCATGACACTGGCTACCACCAACCGGTTTAAAACTGGATCCTGACGTACCCCAGCGATTCCAGTCTCGTTGTCCTGTGTTACCGCTCTGACGTACTGTTTACATACGTGTCTTACAGTTCGAAGTGTTGTCGTTTGGTGTGGCTTTATATGTGTGTGTGTGTGTGTGTGTGTGTGTGTGTGTGTGTGTGTGTAAGACATGGATGGGCTAAGGGGCAGGGTAGGTTCTAGGATGAATCAAGAATATGGATCGAAAAATATAAAGAAAGGTTAATAAAAGTAATAAAGGCGAACAAGGAACGACAGATAAATCATAATATGAGGGAGGGGGAGGGAACAGGAGCCGGGGAGGTCATGACTGATAAGGTTGACTATATCATTACCTCGGAAGGGGGGCGAGCGAGGCGGAGGCAGGGCCGGGGCCTGCGCGCGCACACACACACACACACACACACACAGAGGAAGAGACTATCGCTACGTAAATGGGAGGCGTAAGGACCTTAGGAGTCAATCTAGAGAGGTAAGGAACCACGGCCATAACCTGGAGGAGTAATATAGAAACACAAGATCACACGTAAGGTAAAGGACAGTGACGGGAACCAGGCAGGGAAGTGACCGAGGCACAGCGTGTGGGGAGGAAGGTCAGGCAAGAGACGACGGAGCCACTGGAAAGGGATTCTTCCTACCTACATCCTATCTACATACCGGTATGTTAGCATCTCTAGCTATGATATAACCTTGTTCATCACAAATTTCAGCTGACAAAATGAGAGATCTTAAACATTTGAAGCCTAAGACACTTCAACAACTTACCATCTACCATCATAAGAAGCCTGGGATACACGGACGAGAAGTTCAGGAGTGCACTGGACACGTACCACCTACAAAGTGTACCACACCAGCCAGGCTGTGGGGGGGTACATTAGCCTGAGGGCTGCGGCTTCTAACAGTTTGGTCGACCAACGACCCATTCCAGCAGCCTAGGCTCAGCCTGGGCTGTGGGAGGTAAAGACCCATGAAGACGTCACCAGGTATTCACGCATATATGCGTACATGATATAACCTTGATTAGGGCATTCAGCTGCTCGTGTCGTCTCAGCTTAACATAAAAAAAAAGAACACTGAACAATAGTGTTCTTCGTAAGTATGTATTCAAGAAGTGTCCGTCTATGATGTTCATTATTTGACCCAACAATCAGCAAAGAATTTCTGAGTCAAGACTGAGAACTATGCCTTTCAGGATCTTCCCAGTGCACACTGTAATATTCTTTCCAGCATTTGCGAAAGTTAACCAAGCTTAAGTTTCACTTGTTCACAGAAGCTTTCATTTTTCACTGTCAGTTCGACTGTAAAAGTTCTCATCATATTTTCCAACTCGCTCGTTATTTCGCTCTCCTGCGAGGTGATGGTATCTTAGTGTTTCGTGGAACGTCATCATCAATTTCGTCGCCCTTGTTTTGAAGGTTCGCAAAATCCAGCCGACCATCTGCTCTGATGAGGATGAGGTTGACAGTCACTCCGTTGTGCTCGCTGAGAGTGTCGGGTCACCTGATGAAATCATTCTAAAACAGTTGTGATTAATGGCCAAGACTCAGAGAATGGCTTGACGTAACAAATGATGCGTCGCACGGTTCAGTCTATAGACCAGTTCCCTTTCTCATATGTGTATTAATGATATTAATAATGGTTGCAGTGTAAGGTATCGAAATACTCGATGCAAAGCTGAGAAATGAATTGAACGTCTGCTGCAGCTTCAAAATGGCATACACAAACTGATGTACTGGACTCACAGGTGGCAAGTTCATCTTAATATCGATAAGAGCAAAGTGAAAAAACGGAAAGGTAAGCTGCAGCAGAAATTCTGTTGAACTGCAAAAGGCAAAATAGGAAAAGGTCTTGGGTGTAATAATCTCCCGTGACCTAAAGCTAAATAATCTAAGCAGATGATAAATAGGACTGTGATTCTCTCTCTCTCTCTCTCTCTCTCTCTCTCTCTCTCTCTCTCTCTCTCTCTATATATATATATATATATATATATATATATATATATATATATATATATATATATATATATATATATATATATTAGAAAAGAGTTTAAGAATTGATCTAATACAGTTATTCCGCATTATCAAAGGTTTTGATAATCTCGATCTAACAAGCTACGTAAGGAATATATGTCTGATTTCACACATCGTGATGAGTACAAACTCGTTGGTAAATGATGCACCTCGAATGAGACGGAGCATTTAAACATGACTGTTCATATATGGAATGATTTAACAATTACAGTTAGGTTTATTAACACATTCTATAAATATTTCGCTTCAAATCCACATACTGACATTATTTGCGCTTCCTTAATTACATGAAGAATTTACGGTATTTATCTTTTTCTTATCTGAAGTAGTTGTTTGTGTTTCTCGACTCACGACAGTTATAAATGAATGCGACATATTTTCCTGTAAACAAACCTCCTCGGAAGAACCCAGTGGTCTGTTGTTGTCTGTGTTGCTGCGTTACTCGGTCCGACTCATGGTTCCTTGATGTCTTCTCTTCCCAGGATGCGCTGTGACGACAGTCCACACCTACACGGTCAGTCTCTTCCACCATTTCTTCTGGTTATTACTCCTAGGGTGGGAAGGGTACAGCCTGTATGGGTCTTGCTCCTCATTTCCTTCTCCCGTAAAGAGGACGTCGCTCTCCATCGAGCTGGGAGACGTCTGCACCTCTTCAGGACTTACGTGGCCAAAGTTAGGATATTTCCTTTTGGGTTGAGTTTTGCTTGCCGACATGGGATTCCAGTTACAAAGAATATTGTCCTCTATACACAGAGTTCCAGAGTAAATGTTCAATGTACAAATCATATTTGATGTGTTCGCCTCCGTAGTGGCCTATAGTACGGTGTTAGGGTTTGGCTTTTTGCTTGTATTTCAAGTGGCCTCAGTGTAATGGTAATAGTAACAACCAGATCAAACATTTTGCTTATTACGGTTCTTTCTGTTATCTTCTAAGAACAGACATGTCACGGAGCCTGAAGTTTCCCTTTATACAACAGTTTATCAGTGCTATTCCACCCCTACATCTGACTAGGATATTGTGTCTTGTCAATTTTAGTACGATATTGTGTCTTGTCAATTCTAATCTTTAAGTGTGAATCACAAAGGAGAAACTTGTTGTAACTTGGGTGTTCTAAAAATCCTGTTGATTCGTAAGTGGTAGTAACTTACACAATGTTTTCAGTCTTGGTAACTTAACAGTTAGAGAATATACATTTTTTTTTAGCTCTAAACCAGTCTGGCATAGAAAATAATTCATCTGACACACAGAACAACTCCCCGACATGTCCTTTCCCTTTTCTCATCATAGTTATACTTCGGAATTCTTACCTTCTTGTCCAGCTGACTCTACACCAGTGTCTATAAAGACTACATAACTCTACTTGCCTCATTCAGCAAGCCACTCAAGTGGAGAATTATGTTGTAAGTTGACAGGTTAAGTCCCTTGTGGTCGACAAATGTAAAAAGATGTTATATCACTTGTTGTGTGGTTTGGTGACAAGAGTTGTAGAGAAGGCTTTCTGCAATTTTGCTTCGTTGTCTGTTACGCTGGTTGAGTAACCTCCTCGGTTTTAAAAATACAGCTTCTCAGTTCCTCTATCTTCCTGTGGTAAGTAATGTGAGGAATTTCCTTTTTCCGCATCATCGTCCTGTACGTCCTCTGAAGCTACGGCTGTGGCCAGGGCACTCCTGTCCGTTTGATCTTGTTGCTGGAGAATGGAATCACGGCAGCTGTCGTGGATCACCTCACCGGTCTCGTCCCCTGGTCCAATGGTCATTCCAGAGTGCATCTCTCTCCTTCCTGACGACGACCTGCATTTTCTACTGAGGATGGTAATGTCTCGCGTTCTGAAACCCGTCGTGTTGCTGCCTCTCTGATCTCCCAGACTTCCCTCACTGGCAGGTTCGTACTGCAGACCAACGTACTTTGAAGTTAGGGGTAGGAGAAAACGCCTGGGGAACCTAGTAGACAGTCAGGGAAAATGGGAGTAATAGGCTGCCTATTTTCCTCAAACACAAATCATCCTGGCTTGCGAAGTCTGGGACCAAGCTGCCGTCTTGCTCTTCGGTTCACTCAGGGACTCCCGTGTCCAGACAAGGAGGCCAGTGACAAGTGAGGATACATGATATGGGATGAGATAGGACAGTGTGAGGAGAATGGCTAGGAGGAGGATGGGGGAAACTGAAGGGAACTGGAGGGTGAGGTCAGGGTAAGTCCGGGTTAAAGAGAGCAGACCAGAGGTGCACCACGTTCTCTTTCATTAGCATACGCGCTCAGTGTGCATTCATATGAGGGGGGAAAAGTGCTGCATATGATACAGGAGACTAACACCGTACCCAGCCCTGCTAGTCACTAAACTGTACCCAGCCCAACTAGCCACAAAACCGTACTCAGCTTAGGTAGTCACTTCATCGTACCTAGCCTAGTAAAACATATTCAGCGTAAGTATTCACTACACCGTACCTAGCCTATCAAAAACACCGTAGTAAACCTACCTAGTCACAACTCAGTCCCTAACCTTGCTAGTCACTACATGGTACCCAGCCCAGCTAGTCACAACACCATACCTTGCCTAGCTAGTCACAACACCGTATTAAGCCTATCTAGTCACAACAATGTGCCCAACCGTATTAAGCCTATCTAGTCACAACATTGTGTCCAGTCTAGCTAGCCACAACACTGCCTAGCAAGCCAACGACACCACCTAGCCTTCCTAGTCACAACAGTGTAGCCAGCCTAGCTAGTTACAATGTCGCCAACATACATAAGCAGACAGATATAATAATATCACTAATAATAAATAGTTATAAGAAACCTTCTCTCTGATGTCAATTCTTACATCCACGAATTATTTCTACATGGGTTCGGGTATTACAGTAATTAAACTTCTTTGCTGTGACCGAACACCTGTATAAATAAACATTGGTCCAGTGTAAAGGTCAAACTGCATAATATCTTCAAGAACATTGTGAGAACATGGCATGAACATCACCGAACAAGCAAACCAAAGGTATCAGACCAGAATCTGTCGCCGCACATACCGACGATGTGTTTGTCGCAATGTCTGAACAGACAATGCATTATAACCCCTTAAGCACGACGGTGCGACCCTAGAGCACGACGGTTTGACCCTTGAGGGCGACGGTACGAACCTTGAGCACGACGGTACGACCCTTGAGCACGACGTGACGAAACCTTGAGCACGACGACGTGACGACCCTTGAGCATGGTGGCCTGGCTTCTGACCTAATACTTAAGAGGTCAGGTGAAAGGTAAGGTAAGGCTACTAAGAGACTGGTGACCACAATGTCCGCCACACGAGGGGACAACACTGACCTGCCACTGATAGGGGATCGATCCACTCCATCCCAGCTGTACACGTCCCTCCATCATTAACCCAGTGAAGCAATATATCTCCGATGCCAGTCTCCGCTGTGGGTTGCCATTTTCTCATTACTGTAGGCACATAAATCACACCTCCAGCCCTTAAAGAACAGTACGAATTTATGGTACCAAATGGCGTCCTAGCTACGTCTCTTCGTTGTATATCAACTGACTTATATTTCTCCCTTGTGTCTCCCCTGATGATGTGATCATCACACGAAAGTGCACTTGGGAACTTACCGTGTTTCATTTTCCCCGTGGACTCATAGGAATATATATATATATATATATATATATATATATATATATATATATATATATATATATATATATATATATATATATATATATATAAAGCTAATTCCGCCTTTGAGAAGCTTCTTACGAAACAATAACAGACCAAATGTCTACAGTGAGATCACTGACTCTGCCTGAAGACTTCAGTCAAGTTTTCGAAATTCTGAATAAAGTCGACAATGTAAACCAGGAAGACCTTGAAGGGCAATACAGTCACCAGGACAAATGAGGCAAAACGTTTACCAAAAAAGATGTAAATTTCATCGCGGGAAAAGTTTCTTGCCAAAGAGAAATGTTTGAACATTGGAACCAACTGACGTCAATGCAAAGACTATTATAAACATCTTCAAAAAGAAGTTGGACAAACATTTCTTCAGGCCGGATATTTACAAAATACAAAGAGAACACACACACACACACACACACACACACACACACACACACACACACACACACACGTTTGAAGTCATGATATTTTCTGTTACCTGAAAAAGTATATATGAATTTGTGTCACTGAACAGAACTCCCTTGATTACTGCCATCACTTACTGTATATCACCAAACGGTCGCTGGACTCTTCCTTATAAACTAATAAACCTCTTTCAGTCTTACGACCTCGACCAATATAATACAATTAACCAGTTACACCACGAAGTAACACTGGGCGGAGGGCATGAAGGCTTTCACCCATACACACACACTCAACATGCCCTAAATTACCTCAAATACACGTTCAACAAAACCCACAGTATATGGGAATTCCAGAACATTCCAGATTTTGGGAATTCTAGAATATCAATGGGAATTCCAAAACATTCCGGAATATTATGTATTCACGAGAAAAATAAGTGCTTGACCTTGCCATGGGTACTGTGCTAAGACGGGGGTGAGGGGTTCACAGGGTTCAGACCAATGAACCGGAGGGGTTCACAGGGTTCAGACCAATGAACCGGAGGGGTTCATAAGGTTCAGACCAATGGACCGGAGGGGTTCACGGGGTTCAGACCAATGGACCGGAGGGGTTCACGGGGTTCAGACCAATGGACCGGAGGGGTTCACGGGGTTCAGACCAATGAACCGGAGGGGTTCACGGGGTTCAGACCAATGGACCGGAGGGGTTCACGGGGATCAGACCAATGGACCGGAGGGGTTCACGGGGTTCAGACCAATGAACCGGTGGGGTTCACAGGGTTCAGACCAATGGACCGGAGGGGTTCACGGGGTACAGACCAATGAACCGGAGGGGTTCACGGGGTTCAGACCAATGAACCGGAGGGGTTCACAGGGTTCAGACCAATGGACACATTCGAACAGCGTCAAGGTCGAGTTTGGTGGATACAACCTCCTTCACTACTGTTTTCTCTGAGTATTAACTAACTGGCAGCCCCTGTCCTACTACCCCTAGCTTGACGAATTGGCACGACGGTACGACCCTTGAGCACGACGGTACGACACTTGAGCACGACGGTACGAACCTTGAGCACGGCGATACGACCCTTGAGCACGGCGGTACGACCCTCGAGCACGGCGGTACGACCCTTAAGCACGGCGGTACGACCCTCGAGCACGGCGGTACGACCCTTGAGCACGGCGGTACGACCCTCGAGCACGGCGGTACGACCCTCAAGCATGGCGGTACGACCCTCGAGCACGACGGTACGACCCTTGATCATGGCAATACGACCCTTGAGCATGGCGGTACGACCTTTGAGCACGACCACACGCCTTTACTAAACATCCAGATCATTTTCTTTCATCAATCTGCTGCTGAGTGTGCTTACCCGGGCCCCCCGCCATGACTGACTCCATACAAAGACAAGGAAGAAAAGATTGTGGCGCGCCACACACGAGGGAGGACCAGTCCTGCTGGCGTGTGTGGTGGCCACGTACATCCTCACAATTATAACAATAAAGACTCACAAGGATTCCACATACCAGGAGGGTCTACCCATACCAGAAGGATCCACAATGTCCAAAGGATCCAAAATATTCAACAGAATCCGAAATACTGGAAAGATTCAGAATTTCGGACGATTCCCTTTTGTTTTTTTCTTTAATCAGGATCCAAAATGTCGGTAGGATCCAAAGCGATTTCACAGGGCAGCAAGACACGGAAGGCTTGCGTTCTACATAATGGACGAACTTCAGTCTTAGGATTGCTATAGGAAAGGCTAAAACATTACAACATACATAACATACAGTCATATGTCTCAGATAAAGATCAGTTTGCCACTCACTACACTACGCCTTCCACCCTTCCTTCACTACCGATAGTTACAGTGGCATAAGTCAATAAAGCCACATGGAAGATGATGTTATACACTGGTGAGTATAAGCTTCCACGTGAGTTATGGAACACTGGTATAAACTCGCGCAGCATTAGGTCATGACCAACGCTTGTTAACAATACATCTAAATCACAGCTGCAGATACAGCTTCGTGTTATTGGACAACTTACTGAATAACCCGACTTAAAAAATGGCATTATGTACATTTTCTTTTCAGATCGACTCTTAAAATCTTTACAGACTAACCACACGGTATGTTCCATTTAGTCTTTCTTGTAGAATTTTCACGCATCAGTATACTCTGTACTACATGGTCTTCCTTCATAGCTTATCTTCACACCAGCTGGTGTGACGGTGTGTGTGTGACGGTATGGGTGTGACGGTGTGTCTGACGGTGGGTGTGACGATGTGTGTGTAACGGTGTGCGTGTGTGACGGTGGGTAGGTGTGACGCAGCTACCTGCTTTCACCCTCTTCGCTTCATCTACACAGATTAGGGAAAGTGTGATCCTATTACTGTCCTGCATAAGATCACCTGGCCAGGGGCCGTCATGTCTTGTGGTATCTGACCTTCCTCCACACACACACAAACACACACACACACACACACACACACACACACACACACACACACACACACACACTCACACACACCACGCCTAAGCTTTGTATGTCTCCTCCACTTCCTCCACTCTCACATACACGTTCCTGATGGTCGACCCCTCTCACCATCCGCCCCTCTGCCTCTATCACCATCGCTCTCGAGACCCCACAAGTCTTGAGACGGTAAATATTGCCCAGCCTGTGTGAGACCTCTCGCCATTGATGGCAGGTCCCCCCTTAGAGAAACACCCCCAGATCGTGCACTGTGACTACACTGTACACACACTAGATACAACCACAAGATAAACCAATGGCAATGAGAAGTATGCACTTAAATAAGTCAGTTATAAGTAGCCTGGGCCTAGGGCGTGAACTGTCAAAAGTGTGGCAGTTGACATACACGAGAGCTAAACATGGCAACGACTGTGGTACATAACACACGAACACCAGCTGAGGGCGTGAGTTGGACAGAGGGAGATAATCAGAGAGGACATAGAGATGTTTTGGTCGAACATTCTGTGATAAGATGACTGTAGAGTCGCCTGTATTGCTCTCGTGGCTTATCACCCCTCCCACCCACATGTGATAACTGTTCCTTGTAGTACGACGGTACAACCTCGAGCATGACGGTACGACTCTTGAGCACGGCGGTACGACCAACACACACACACACACACACACACACACACCTGGAGGTTAAGGTTCCGCTATGGTGAGATGAGCGAATGTTGACGTCCTGGAACGTAGAGGTGAGCCGTGCGTTCTAGCATGCACATGTGTAGGATGCGTTGCAGTGTGTCAGTAGGTGATGTGCGTTCTACCGTGTAGAGAGGTGTGGCATGCGTTCTAGCATGTGGAGGGCTACCATGTAGGGGGGTATGGTGCGTGAAGGTTGACCCGCGTAACCTACACAGGTTACTGTCGTCTGCTGTGAGGTTCGGCATGTGATTTAACCAAAAGAGATCTGCTACGTGGAAGTCTGGCGTGTGGAAAGGTCGAGTGATTCTAATTTCACATCTTTGTTTGCCAGTGGTACACAGGCGAAGCATGTCAACAGCGTATGGAGTTTGGTAAGAGTTTGGTGAATGGGAGGTGAAGAATGGGGAAGTTTGACGCGTGGAGCCTTGGCGCTCTGATAGCCTGTGTGTTCTGGGAGACAGGAGGGGGCTTTTGACATGGTAACAGAAGGGGTAAGGTAAGACTTGTATAGTGTGCCCGCAGATGTGCCGGTGACCATCTATCATCAGCTAGTGAGGCGTTACCCAACAGCCAGGGGAAACTGATGGTAGTGACCATGGTGTACGTACGTAGGGCCTGGCTAGGGAGTCAGGCCAGTGCATGTTGATGACCCGCTAACGAAGACAAGAGACTTAAGTCATGGATTAACAACCTGGGCTCGACGGTGCGTCCCTCAAAACACGACGGTGCGTCCCTTAAGACACGACGGTACGACCCTTAAAACACGACGGTGCGACCCTTAAAACACGACGGTGCGGCTCTTAAAACACGACGGTGCGACTCTTAAAACACGATGGTGCGATCCTTCAAACACGACGGTACGTCCCTTAAACCACAACGATGCGACCCTTAAACACAACAGTGTGATCCTTAAATCACCACTGTAAGACCCTTAAAACACAACGGTGAGATTCTAAAATCACGACGGTACGTTCCTTAGAACACGACGGTACGACCCATAAAACACGACGGCACGATCCTTTTAACGGTACGACCCTTACCACACATCTGCGACCCTTAAAACGCGACGGCACGACCCTTGGTACTTTGACGTGGTTCCTGACATGATCCTTAAGGGTCAGGTCAAAGGAGAAGGGAGGGGGGCATATCCAGGGGTCGTAATGACATATCCGGATGTCAAGTGTACCGTCGTACTCAAGGGTCGTACTCTCTCGTGCACCAGGGGCTAACAGCACACTACGTCGTAATTATGGGGTCGTCTGCAGTCAAAGACTGGGGGAAGCAAGCAGGTACCTCCTCCCCTAACGAGGTCGTTAGCCTGCAATTAAACACCACAGATGACAATCCACAGTCACGTCGCGTGCACCAACACTCACTTTCCCCTTCTGGTCACCTTCAGGAGTGGTCCAGGAACAGCAACACGGGACGACCGCCTCCAAACTATGACGTGGGAATATGAAGTCGCTGTGGCTGTGTTCCTGCCGTAGAATACGAGACGACAGGAGGAGGGTTAAGTATTCTAATACCTATTGGTCGGGTCATCAGGGCGAAAACCATGGCCAGAAAATTGAGAAGTGGAGGAATGGTGATAATCGCGGGGGAACACATGGTTAAATGTGATAACATAAACTGCATTACGATGGTTACTGTATCATGCACGGATTCGAACCTATGCGCTCGACACCTGAGCGGCCCCTAAAGGCTTAATGGTCAGCAACGCTAACAGTTACACCACGAGTACCCCAGCAAAAAACTTCCGATGTTAAAATTAATTTGTTAAACATGTGTACCTAATGCATTGTCCCATACTGTTTTACCAACACCTGTGACAACTGCTTAACATATTAAGGCGACTATATAACGGCACCAACTGTGATGTAAAACGAGCAATTACACTAATAATTAACTTAATAAGTAAATGCGTCTGAGTTCTAATGGCGTTCTTTTCACGGATATAAAACTTTTGAAATTTCTTAATGGGTTTGGTTTCCTGTTGTTCAAAGAAAACGAGAGTTTATGCTTAACTGAAGTTAACTTGGGAATATCAATTATGGTTATTATTTTAACCTTATTGACTGTGTTGATAAAATCATTTACGATAATGAGCCGAATGCCAACAAATGTGGCACTTTTTGGTGAACTTTGACAACATGTCTCCCTTCTCATGGAGGGGAACCTTTCAACTCTATACGACAGACATTCACTTATGGCAATTACGAAAAGTTTCCAAGTGAAATTTTTGATGTCTCCTACTGACAGAATTTTAGTTTTTTTTCTTTTTTTTCCCCCAGCAATGTATAAAATCCTTAAAGAGACCCAAATGAGAAAATAGATTAAAAAAAAATAATATTTTTTTTTCGCTGTCTCCCGCGTTTATTATTATTATTATTATTATTATTATTATTATTATTATTATTAAATAACGACATACTAAACCAAAGTACAAACATGTTGATCAACTTTCAAATCAATTAAACCCGAAATATAAGAATGTTGTGTTGTCAACTGTTCGAAAGAAAAATAAGAATCAGAAGAAATATAACAAACAATATATATCACTCTCCTTTACGAGGAAGACACGATTATAATGTGCAACTATAATCTTCTTTCAAAGTAATTCATAAAGTTTCGTGTGTTTCAATGTAATTCATAATTTCGTGTTTCAATGTAATTCATAAAGTTTCGTATGTGTTTCAATGTAATTCATAGTTTTGTATGTTTCAATGTAATTCATAAAGTTTCGTGTGTTTCAATGTAATTCATAATTTCGTGTTTCAATGTAATTCATAAAGTTTCGTATGTGTTTCAATGTAATTCATAATTTCGTGTTTCAATGTAATTCATAAAGTTTCGTATGTGTTTCAATGTAATTCATAGTTTTGTATGTTTCAATGTAATTCATAAAGTTTCGTATAAGTCTTTCAAAGTAATTCATAAAGTGTCGTATAAGTGTGTCCACGGACTTTAGTCAGTGGACTGGCCACCTACCTGGCTTACCATTGCTGTACACCATACGTGAAGAGCAGGAGCTGTGCTCAACATGTGTGTGTGGGGGGGGATCGTTCACCAAGTGTTAATTACCTATCCACGCTCACCCCTGCGCTTATTAATGACCTATCCCTGATGACCACTGCGCTCAATAATGGCCTATCCTTACTGACCACTGTGCTCATTCATGACCTGTCCTTACTGACCACTGTTCAGACTCATTAATTACCCATCCCTACCGACAGGTTTACAGACTAACTGAACTCAGACGGGTAAAATGATAGTTATAAGATGGATACAGAGAGAGAGAGAGAGAGAGAGAGAGAGAGAGAGAGAGAGAGAGAGAGAGAGAGAGAGAGAGAGAGAGAGAGCATATAAGAAGTAAACACGCCCCCTTTTATCAGGGTTTGGGCCAAACATGAGACGATCATGTGTTTTGGTCTGCCTAAGTTGTTTCCTGAAGGTCCGTGTCCCTGAATGTCAACACGGACGGTCTTGCCTCAGGGTTGCTCAACTCCTGGATAACGTTCCTGCCCACCCACCAATACGGGCGACACAACACAACTCACATTCAGTTGCATTATAGTGCAGATGATTTCAGGTGACAGAGGTTAAAAGTGGCAGAAAACATTCCCTTCATACTTGATCGTCGTTTCCCGCATTAGCGAGGTAGCCCCCCAGGAACATGTGTAAGGCGCCGAAACTATAGCTCCCTATCCACATCCAGGTCCCACAGCCCTTTCCATGATTTTTCTCGGCAGCCTCACATGCCTTAGTTCAGTAAACTGACAGCACGTCGACCCCTGTACACCACATCGTTCTAATTCACTTTATCCCGTGCACGCCTTTCACCCTCCTGCATATCTAAGCCCCGATCACTCAGGATCTTTTTGACTCCATCCTTCTATCTGTAGTTTGGTCCGCCTCTTCTTGTTCCCTACACTTCTGACACATATATCCTCTTTGTCAACCTTTCCTCACTCATTCTCTCCATATGTCCCCATCATTTTCAACACACCCTCATCTGCTCTCTCAACCACACCCTTGTTACTACCATACATCTCTCTTACCCTTATGCCACTTACCATACCAAACCACCTCACACAACTCGTCCAACCCTGGATGGGGTAGGACGTGTGTCAGTGGTGCTCTCATGCCGGCTACAGGTCATCATGTCGACCTGAACACTCTCTCTCTCTCTCTCTCTCTCTCTCTCTCTCTCTCTCTCTCTCTCTCTCTCTCTCTCTCTCTCTCTCTCTCTCTCTCTCTCCAGCATGATACCTGAACTACGCCTGGCAGGACCTACCATCTTCACACACTAGAGTCAACCAGTGACTCACCCGCTGGACGTCTCTTGAGAGGCCTATGTTTGGGGCCTATGGTCGTCTCAGTGTAAACAATGGGCCACTGCTCTCCGACCGTTGGAGTTGTGACCCACCCAGCTGACCACGGGAGTTGTGACCCACCCAGCTGACCACGGGAGTTGTGACCCACCCAGCTGACCACGGGAGTTGTGACCCACCCAGCTGACCACGGAAGTTGTGACCCACCCAGCTGACCACGGAAGTTGTGACCCACCCAGCTGACCACAGGAGTTGTGACCCACACAGCTGACCACAGGAGTTGTGACCCACCCAGTTGACCACGGGAATTGTGACCCACCCAGCTGACCACGGGAGTTGTGACCCAGCTGACTACAGCCACTCAACAATATCCTCCAGGGTCAGAGGGGCGAGCGATGGCCTACCCGATGTGTCGCCAGTCACCACAATCACTATGTGCCAACCAGCGCTCGTACTGATATAAAAGACTTTGTCTTTATCCTGCTACTGTGACTGTCGTAAACAATCCATAAACAAGTGCACAGCAAAGCAAGCAAATAGCTCAATGTGTGTACGTAAACTACTACATTACTGTAATGCAACCATTGTGAAAATATTCATCACTTAAATGTTCATCATCAAATACATAATGTATATCAACACAGTATTACTGCAGTTCAACCAGCATGTAGCTTTCCATCACTTACTGCTCACCATCAAATACATTATGTATGTCAACACAGTACCCCTGCAGTTCAGCCAGTGTGTAACTTTACATCACGTAATGTTCAACTATTCACCACGAAATATATAATGTATAAACCATATGATTTGCTCTGTAAAACTTCCTGTACTGTGTAAACAGACTTTAATCATGTGCTTACCCAAAGCGTAGAAGTATCCAGCCCCACCTTAATCTTAAGCTCTTTGTGATTGATTAACTAGACACAATCATGGTCCCCCCCAATTACGTAATTCCTCAGCTTCATATTTTCAGCCGAACTGCTGCCTGAATTTAATAGACCGTTCTTTACCTATTTTCATTTATTTAATCATACTGTTCTCAAACATGGCATTTCCAACACTTCCTCTGCACATGCTCATCTGCAGCCCATGCCTCGCATCCTTGTATCATTGTTGGAGCTCCAGTTCCTTCAAACATACCCATTTTTGCCCTTCCAGGCAACAGCATCTCTTTCCGCACATTTTTTCACCGCTTCCCCTCGCCCACCCCATGATTCACTACCGCTTCCATGAGTCCATTCGCTGCCGAGTCCACTCCCAGATATCTAAAACACTTCTTTTCTTCCAATTTTTCTCCATTCAAACTCACACCCTAGCTATCCTGACCCGCAACCCTGCTAAACCTAATATCTTGCTTTTATCCAAATTTACTCTCACCTTTCTCCTCTCACACACTCGCCTAAACTCATTCACGAACTTCTGCAGTTTATCGCTCGAATTTGCCACCAGTGCTGTGTCATCAGCAGACAACAATTGACTCACTTCCTAAGCCTCCTTCATCCCCTAAAGACTGCATACTTAACAATCTCCTCAAGACTAGCACTTTCCCTCCCTCACCACTCCACCCATAAACAATCAAACAGCCATGGTGATAATCACACACCCCCGCCGCAGACCAACCTTCACTTTGAACCACTCACTCTCCTCTCTTCCTACTCGCACACATGCCTTACACCTTTGATGAAAACTTCTATCTGTTTCTATAAGCTTTTCTCCTATATCATTCATCCTGAAGAACTTCCACATGGCATTTCATTCAACCCTCTCATATGCTTTCTCCAGACCCATAAATTCATTATAAAAATCCCTCTGTTTCTCAAAGCATTTCTCACATATTCTTAAAGCAAACACCTGATCCACACATCCTCTACCACTTCTGAAACCACATTGTTCTTCCCCAGTTTGATGCTCTGTACAAACCTTCACCCTCTCAGTCAATATCCTCCCATACAATTTACCAGGTATACTCAACAAGCTTATGCCACTGTAATTTGAACACTCACCTTCACTCCCCTTGCATTTACACAATGGCATCAGACAAGCATTCCGCCAATCCTCAGGCACCTCACCATGATCCATACATAACATGAAAATCCTAACAAACCAATCAACTACACAGTTATCCCTATCCTAAGAAATTCAACTACAATACCATCCACTTTCGCCATCTTGCCACATTTCACCTTACATAAGGCTTTCATCACCTCTTGTCCCTTCACCAAACCACTCTCCATGACTCTCTTCTTTCCCATAATGTTTCCTCTTTTCCAAAAAACCACGATAAACATCTTCACCCTCGCGTCCACAAGGTAATGATCAGACATCTCACTTAGCTGCCCTTTTAAGCACATTCACAACCAAAAGTCTTTTTTTACGCACCGATCAATTAGTATGCAACCCAGTACAGCCCGCTGAACATCTTCCTTACTCATGTACGTATGCTTGTGTAAGACACCCAGATCTGTGTTGCCAGCTATGGCCTGTTCACTCAATTTGAAGAAAGAAATGGATCTACGAGAGAAGGTTCAGACAGAGGAGAGTCAGACGGTACCTTACATAAAGACGTTAAGTGCCAATGAGAGGTTAGCAGGTAAGATTCCTCCTGCCCACAGTGAGTGAGAAGAGACGAACGAGATGTATGAACCTATAACCTTCAAGATTGTAATAGAAAAGCCAATCTTAATTTCTTTCGTAATAGCAAAGATATATCCACACAAAGTCCTGACAAGGATCTAGCAAGGAACATCATCCAATAGATGTGGAGACGGTTATCTTCAGTAATACAGTGACGGAGGAATGGAATAAGGTAAGGGATGAATTGGTGAATAATTACGGTGTACTGAAATGTATATGACTGAGTGTTGCTAGAGAAGCTTCAAGAGATGGGGCCCCATGAGTGTAGTAGAACTTCCTCCCCGTACTGCTCAAACAGGCAATTTACACACAAACAACTGAACAAACACACCGTGAATACACATGACTCCTTACATAGACGTAAACACACACAAGAACATAACACATCCACACTACATCCATCCCAGCCCTGGCTCTTCTCGGTACGTTCCCTTAAACGTCAATCAGCCACCTACAGACGTCCACTTTACCTTAAGATGAACTGAATATCAAACAATTGGCCGGCCAGAGTGGCGGAGTGCAGCCAGGGTTGGGTGTTGGGAGCAACCTGAACATACCCACACTGATGGAAACGGACCCTACCCTCTCATGAGACCCGCATACACTGCTGGGTAAAACCCCTCCCACACCCAGGCCTTTCCTCCCTCGACCTACACCCTCGTCAACCTGTACACACTTTTGATTTATGGGTCACTCCTCATCTCTCCCAGGTCTTTCACGATGCCCAACTGGTTCATGGCAAAGTGTGCGTCCGTCAGGTGTCCCTGCATTGCTTTTCACAATCTCGGTTTCCCTCCTACCGGAGGAGATGTTATTGTAGCCCCATCACAAAACACGTTTAGGGTGGCCCATTTGAAGACCTCGTTTATGTCTGTGTGTAGCCGCTCAAGATCCTGTATTGTGATTTTCATTCTTCTTCTATTGTCATCTACATAGTGTGTTATGGAACTGTGACACGTGTTAGCGTCAATTCACGTATACGAATGAATAACAAGGGGTGCAAGTACCTAGTATGTAGTAGCTGTACGTTTCATAGATCCTGCTACGAGGTGGTATATGTTTCATATAACGTGCGTTAGATGTATCCTTGTAGGGTATATTCTGGCTGGCTATAGTCTTGATGCGCATATGCGTGTTTCTTTTAATCCATGCACGACCAGAGAGTCAAAAGACGGTAGTAATCAGGAAGAAAAAGAAAAAGAGGAAGAAAAGGAAGAAAATCAGAGATAGGAGAAGAAAGAGGAGAAAGAGGAGGAGGAGGAAGAGAGATTATTTTTGTAAACTGGAGTAGTACGAGATACGTATTAAGAGTGGATCAAGTTGCACGACGAAAAATCTGAGATGGGATGGGCTGTAACAGAGAGCGATCTAACAAGCTGTGACACAGCTATACGTAGAGGCCACGGTGGAAACTTAAGCTGACGTGGAGGCCGGGAAACTTCTGGCATAAACATGGTCACAGAAGGAGACTTAAGACGGTGACTCAGGCAAGGAGGGAGTGGGGGGAGGAAGAAAGTGGAAGCCACGAAACTCTCTCAGGCCTGGCCACACACACACACACACGGAGAGCATGAGACACGACGCTGAGAATGAACAACAAATCCGAGAGATGGACAAAGTCCCTAGATACAACACTAAGGGAAATTACATGTATGGCAGGACTGGCGTAGTGTTATGAGGAAAATGTAAATCTAACCATCTTAGAAAATGTTTCAACTGCTTGAAGAAAGGTACATGCCGGTATGGAGAGGGATGATGCAGATTGTACCATCCAGAATTGTGCAGACAATCACTTGAGATTCAGCGGTGCTTGAACGAGTATACTGTGAGAACCACCTCATTATCAGGGACAGTGAGGCATAACCCTCGTACTCGTCACAATACACGTCCTTTATGAGTGACAGACACATGGAGGCAGGGAAGAACTGCCAGAGCAGGAAATGACACTGGCTTCCCTCTTCAGAATGGTGAGGCAACTGAAAGATCTCTGCCAAGTTCACCAGAACAGTAACCCCAGAAACAACACAGTGACAAGACATACAGTATCCCAGTGTCCTTCATATATGCCAACAGACGTGGAGTAAAATCATAGTGAACACATAGAATCCCATTTATATAAGTGGCTTGTTAAACAAGTGCAGTATTTGTGGCCGTCAATGAAACACACACACACAAACACCATATGAATAGTGAGGTGTGGATCCTAAAGTGCAACCTCTACATATGCGACAGGACTAGATCACATGTAGGAGAAGGACTGTATATAGCAGAAAACACAAAGCAACTGAACTCCTCGACATGATGTAGCAGAAGCAATCGTTGTCAAGATTGAAAACCCTAACCTGGTCATTGCATTAATTTACAGACCAACAGATGCAGAACCCAATGAATTTACGGAACAAATCAGAAACAAAGAATCTTGTCTTGACGTCCTCGGAAACCCAGTGCCAAACATACTTTTGTCTTGGAGGACAAACAAGAGGCAACATCGTAGCTGTAAATGCTGACGCTGGAAGCAGCTCGGACGAACAATTTTTCAAAAAGAAAGTTATTCAGTGAGATGAGTTCTCCCTCAGCCAACAAATAACAACACCGACCTGAGGAAATAATGTAAATGTGTACCTAATGTCTGACATCACCGTCTCACACTCCCAATACTCTGATCAAACTGCTATTGACGTAAAAACAACCCAAGATGCTAAACAGCCTAGTCAGAACACACGAAACGGTGGAAGTGGTTTCAGTCATTTCAGTTATAATGGTAAACGGATAAACTGGGAGGATATGAACAATGAGATCACCACAACACACTGAGACACCTGCGGGGTTACCAAAATAGAGGAGGAATAGGTAAATGATGACATGATCACAAACATGTAACAGACATATACCAGTGAGATGAAAGCACAGAAGGTCTAGCTAGATTATGACGAGGAAAATGAGCACTTAAAGAAGGCAAAAAAGAAAGGCAGACTTTCTAAAGAAGCCAAGACCATAAACTCAATACGTCATATGGAACGCAGGAAAAAAAAATAGAAGAAAAAACCATTAATGAACTAAGAAATAACCCAGAATACTTTTACTCATATGCCACAGCCAGAACCACAAACCGCATTGGCCCACAAATCAACGGAAGGCCTCTTTACAGACGACTGACAGGAGACGAGTGTGGTTCTAATGAGACAGTATGAATCGGTAGCCAGCCAGCCAGCCAGCCAGCCAGCCAGAACCAACATTAATGATAATGACCCGACCAACTTCTTCCTAAACAGTAATTCCCCAAAGTCTGCACATGGCAGATTTCACCACCTCGACCAAGGCTTTTTGAAAGGGCCATTGAGAGCATGTCCATGCACTCAGCCCCAGGCCCGGATCCATAAAACTCAGTCTTCATTACGAAATGCAAGACGCATCTAGCACGAGCACTAAAGAAATAGTCTACATTCTGGCAGCCTTCTCGAGAGTGTGAAACTTAACTCACGTCGTCCCACTCCACAAAATGGAGGCAAAGCAGACCTCCTCCCCCTTCCAAAAAAAAAAAGAAAAAAAAACTTTGGACCGATAGTATTAACATCGCACGTCATTTGAAATCTTCCAAAGAGTTCTAAGAGGCAAACTGAATTTAATCTATGGAAGTGAACTGTCTTCATAACCCAGGACAACATGGTGTGCAGGGCGGGAAGATCTCACCTCTCTCAGTTGCTTGACCATTGTGACCGGATTGTTGAAGCTCTGGAAAACGAAGCAAATGCTGTCGTGATTTACACAGACTTCGCAAAAAGCATTTGATAAATGTGACCGTGTTGTCATAATACATGAAGTTCGAAAGACTGGAATACCCGAAAAAAAATGGGATATGGATATATATATATATAACTTTTAAGCAACACATCACAACACGTACTTGTATACCATGCCATCTCCAGTGCTTCCGCGGTAAAGGAAACCTCAGTCCCCCAAGGAACTGTACTTGCACCCCTCCTGCTCCTCATTCTTATATCTGACACTGACGCAAACACGAGTCACAGTTTCATATTATCCTTGGCAGATGATACAAGAATAACTATTAAAATCACATCAAAGGAGGACGTTGAAAAGCTAAACAGAGACAACGAAGTCTTTAACTAGATAACCAAGAGCAACATGCTTTTCAATGGAGATAAGTTTCATCTTCGGTACGGGGAATATGAGGAAATCAAAAACATTACATAATACAGGACTGACACAGACGTTATCATATACCAGATGCATAATGTGGAGGACTTTGGAGTGATAATGTCTGATGACCCAACCTTCAGCGAACACAACAAAACAACGGTTGTCTCGTGCAGAATGATGGCGGGCTGGATCCTGCGGACCTTCAAGACAAGGGGAGAAAAAATGATGATGGTATTACTGAAAGGACTAATTCTTTCACGAAATCAATTTTGTTGTGTTCTAACTTACACTCGTAAATAACATACTACTGGCACACAGGCATGACCGACTTTGTAAAATACTTCTACTGAAATCCAAAGGTGCGAAATGCACAAAAAGCGAAAAACACCTTGAACATCCGGGGGCCATGACTTCAGCACCTTGCCATCTACCATCAGAAACAGTCTGGGATGCAAGATAGAGACGTTCAAGAGTGCACTGAACAAGTACCGACAAAGTGTACCAGACCAGGTAGACAGTGGGGGCTATGTGGGCCTGAAGGCTGCGGCTTCCAACAGCTGGGTCGACCAACGACCCAGCCCGGGCTGTGGGGGTTGAGACCTCACCAGGTATATGATTACAGACGACAGTCAATAAGGAGGAGGAGGAGGAGGAGGAGGAGGAGGAGGAGGAGGAGGAGGAGGAGGCTACAGCAGCAGCAGCAGCAGCAGCCTGGGCTCCCCTGCCGTTACCACCTCATCCCCCTACACCCCCTTCTCCTCCCGTACTAAAGACTGTAATGACAACATTTCCACTCCACGTGTCATCCAGGCCCTACGTGTGTGTGTGTGTGTGTGTGTGTGTGTGTGTCCCCACACCCGGGTAACCCAGTGACCACGACGGCACGACCCGCCACACACATCGCCCCTTTAATAACGACGGCACGACCCGCCACACACATCGCCCCTTTAATAACGACGGCACGACCCTTGAGCACGGCAGCACGGCCCTGAGGTATGAAGACGACCCCCCAGACCTTCACCTTCACGTGCCATGCCATCATGACCAGGGAGGTCGTAGCCTCGCAGTACTCAAAGGGTCATGACGTCGTGCGCTCAGAGGGTCGTGGTCGAGAGTCGTGCCCAAGGGTCGTGCCTCCGTGCTGAATATGGGGTATAACTACGAACGCGATTTATTTGTTTTTTGTTCTTCATCCATACATTTTGCTTGCTCGTAATATTCAGGATATTCTTATTTATCATTTTTTGTGTGAAGGTGGAACTGTATTGAATATTCCCGTCTGCCACAGAGAACACCACCAAACACTCTCCTTTCACACGAGAAAGGTATTGAAGTGCGATCACAAGGCATGCAAACATTACACCGTTTTCTGTTATATTTCTATTACACCGTTTTCGGTTATATTTCTATTACACCGTTTTCTATGTTATATTTCTGTTCCTCAAGTTCCTCTATCATCATACTTCTATGTATGAGGAGTATGGTCGGGGGCACACATTATCATCCCTGTCTGTCCATAGTCGACTCCTGTGTCACCAATCTCTTCTCTCCTCTTGTTTTTTTTCTTCCACTCATATGACACCTACAGTGTGCTACTCATTTTCTATTTTCTTGTCTACTCGCTGATGAATCTATGTCTACATCCATATGCCTAATCGCATCTGTCTATCATTACCCGACATCCATCTGTATGAACGTATGCGTGTATTTGCGTCGGTTATCTGCAGTCAAAGGGATAACTAATGTAAGAAGTGATAGATAAACATCAGGATGTGTACGGATACATGAGACAGAGCAGCAGACAGACAGACAGAGAGACAGACAGACAGACGTGCCTGGTGGGTGTGAGGGGGTGGGTGTGGATCAGCGATGGGTGGTGAGGCAGAGCCAGACCGGTGCGACGCGTCGGTACCTTCACGGGTGAGGGAGGGAGGGATCCGGTAATGTCGTCCGGTAGTGAGGCAGGTCATGGGGTGGTATATTGAGGGGGGGGAGGGGGCTTTATCTTATCTTTCCTGACCTGACCTTACGATGGTTTGGGAGGTCTTCTACCCCGCACAGCTGGGGTCTGGCACCTTACCTTATTTTACGTATACCTTACGATGGTCTGGGAGGTCTTCTACCCCCAAAGCTGGGGTCTGGGACCTTACCTTACTTTACGTATACCTTACGATGGTCTGGGAGCTCTTCTACCCCCACACCTGGAGTCTGGCACCTTACCTTACCTTACGTATACCTTACGATGGTTTGGGAGGTCTTCTAACCCCACAGCTGGGTCTGGGACTACGTAACTCTCACATCCTGGCTGGTCTGGTACAGGCAGTACACATTATGATACCCTGGAGGACAGACAGTCATCCAACACATGGCCCGCGTAGATTCCACCACAGTTCGCCTCTCGTGGTATCCCATGGATGACGTCACCCATCACCATCACTACCACACCTCGATCTCGAGTCTCGTCCTGTCGGCTGCTTGTATGTGGTGGCGACATGATTTCTGCCTCTCTTTATCTCCCAAGTACCACGGTACAACGCTTTGGAGTGATGGCTTGGTCTCTGTGGCCTCTTTGGAGTGATGGCCTGGTCTCGAGTGGTCTCTGGCCTGACCCGTAACAGGCCATCATACCCAAGGAATCTCACAGAGGAGAGATGATTCTGATTCAAGATGAGGAATACGAATCTCAGCATCTCCTCGCGAGGTGAGGTGAGGTGTGGTGTGGTGTGGTGTGGTGTGACATCCCCTCACACTTGGTTGACATTCTGACATGGTGGCTGTATCACCGGCTGGTGTACTACCTTCATAACCTCGCCTTCTATTCCCCAGGAGGTCCCGGGACGGGACGGGACTCCATCTGCGTCCTGGAGTCGTTCCTGGGACGGGACAGGACGACTTCATCCCCCTAGGAAATCCCAGGGACTTAAAAATTCTTAAACCAATCAAGATGTGGTCATTATACCATGTCTTACGTCATGTACCTCTCTCTCTCTCTCTCTCTCTCTCTCTCTCTCTCTCTCTCTCTCTCTCTCTCTCTCTCTCTCTCTCTCTCTCTCTCTCTCTCTCTCTCACTGTCCTCAACCTTCCTCTCCAACCATCCACAGCTTCACCTCCCTCCCCAACCATCCACTCCCTCATCATCCAGAGCCACAACCAGCACAGTCATTGCTCACTTCACACCACAGCTTCAAATGGCGGATACTCACTGCATGGCATCTCTCTAACACGAGTTGCCACTTGGCCAATAACTGCACCCGGTATTGTACACACACACACACACACACACACACACACACACACACACACACACAAAATAAATGATGTTTTCCCCAGGAGGAAGAACGATTCCCAATATCTTCACCCACGTCAAACTACGTCGGTCTAACATCAATACACGATGGTTACTGGAAGCCCCGCGAGGTGCGCCCGTATCATCCTCCACGGCAACGGTAAGAAGAAAAAAAAAAAGGCAGCCTTTAATTTTTTTCTTTTGGAGAATGTGAGAAATGTTAATATGTTTACATTGACACACGTACACTCCACTGGGTCCGTGTGACACGTTATTATCTATATGCTCACTGTCATGTGCAGCTGTACAGTGTAAGGGAAATGCCATGTGTAGGTGTACAGGTGTAAGGGAAGTGTCATGTACAGGTGTAAAGGAAGTGTCATGTGTAGGTGTATAGGTGTAAGGGAAGTGTCATGTGTAGGTGTACAGTGTAAGGGAAGTGTCATGTGTAAGTGTAACAGCGTAAGGGAAATGTCATGTGTAGGTGTACAGGTGTATGGGAAGTGTCATGTGCAGGTGTACAGTGTAAGGGAAGTGTCATATGTAAGTGTAACAGCGTAAGGGAAATGTCATGTGTAGGTATACAGGTGTATGGGAAGTGTCATGTGTCGGTGTACAGGTGTAAGGGAATTATCATGTGTATGTGTACAGGTGTAAAGGAAGTGTCATGTGTATGTGTACAGGTGTATGGGAAGTGTCATGTGCAGGGGTACAGTGTAAGGGAAGTGTCATGTGTCGGTGTACAGGTGTAAGGGAAGTATCACGTGTAGGTGTACAGGTGTATGGGAAGTGTCATGTGCAGGTGTACAGTGTAAGGGAAGTGTCATGTGTAAGTGTAACACCGTAAGGCAGTGGGGGACGGACGGTTCGACAAACAAACACACGGACATACGAATGGTCACACAAACAGACGTACAGGCGAATGGACGGACATAGAGACAGACTGGCATACTGACGAACACCTGGACCCACGGACAGACGGACAGACAGACAGACAGACAGACAGACAGACGGAGAGGCTAATGGGGCCATGACTAACACCACAGGAACACCACAAGTGTTCAGGGTTGAGGTACGTGGTGTGGGCAGATGCTGAACCCACCCTGGACACGCGGTGGGCAGATGCTGAACCCACCCCAACCCTGGACACGCTGTGGGCAGGTGCTGAACCCACCCTAGGCACCCTGTGGGCAGGTGCTGAACCCACCCTGGACACGCTGTGGGCAGGTGCTGAACCCACCTTAGGCACGCTGTGGGCAGGTGCTGAACCCACCCTGGACACGCTGTGGGCAGGTGTTGAACCCACCCTGGGCAAGCTGTGGGCAGGTGCTGAACCCACCCTAGGCACGCTGTGAGCAGATGCTGAACCCACCCTGGACACGCTGTGGGCAGGTGTTGAACCCAACCCTGGACACGCGGTGGGCAGGTGTTGAACCCAACCCTGGACACGCTGTGGGCAGGTGCTGAACCCACCCTGGCTGAACCCACCCTGGACACGCTGTGGGCAGGTGCTGAACCCACCCTGGCTGAACCCACCCTGGACACGTTGTGGGCAGGTGTTGAACCCACCCTGGACACGTTGTGGGCAGGTGCTGAACCCACCCTGGCTGAACCCACCCTGGACACGCGGTGGGCAGGTGTTGAACCCACCCTAGACTCGCTGTGGGCAGGTGCTGAACCCACCCTGAACAGGTACTGAACGCCACCTTGGACACGCTGTGGGCAGATGCTGAACCCACCCTAGGCACGCTGTGGACAGGTGCTGAACCCACCCTGGACACGCTGTGGGCAGGTGGTGAACCCACCCTGGACACGCTGTGGGCAAGTGTTATCATCTTCACGACCTCCACGACACGGAGGAAGTGGGAGGAAGTGGGAGGAAGTGGGAGGAAGTGGGGTTTATTATCTCTGACGCATCCAGTACGACAAAAAGCGGGTGGGTCTTATCATCACTGTTATCTTACACGAACGGCGGGGGAACCGTGTGTGTGTGTGTGTGTGTGTGTGTGTGTGTGTGTGTGTGTGTGTGTGTGTGTGTGGCGCTTATCTATGAGAGCCCACGCCACAAGGGACGGCAGGGCTCATCTCTTGACAGATGACACCAGGGAGACAGGGCGTTATCTAGTCTGTCATCCCACGGACGGGTAGTGACGTACACAAGGACAGGAGGGAGGAGGGAGGGAGTGGAGGGAGGGGAGGGAGGTAGTTCCCTCCGCGACACCAGCAGACCAAGGGAGGAGGCGTGTGGACACATGGAGGTATCTTCCGCGCCCACACCCAGCCCCATGACCGCGGGAAGTGACCACATCATGCCACTTGCCTGGCAGGTTACCACACCCCCAAGGAACGCCCCCTCCCCATCCAAAGTAGTCGAAGAGCATGTGTGTGCGACGCCTATGTCACGTAATCTACGCGTTAAACCCTAGATCACGTAAGAAAAAAAAAGGGTTGATCTACGTGTTTAGACCCTATTCACGTACTGAAACGTTAATCAACGTGTTAAACCCCCATATAACGTATAGCGAGGTTGATCTAAGTATTTAAGACCCCATATAACGTACAGGGAGGTTGATCTACGTGTTTAAGTCCCCATATAACGTATAGAGAGGTTGATCTACGTGTTTAAGACTCCATATAACGTACAGAGAGGTTGATGTACGTGTTAAGACCCCATACAACGTACATTCGGCCACAGTAACTCATGCAGACGGGTCTGGTAGTACGGTTTGTATAATTGGCAACGATGGACAATGTAGAAATGGAATATCAATGAACGTAATGTTTTCTGGCGTTGCCAAGATCTGCTGTAGCCGTACAACACAGCTGTCAGTCATCACGTACTGTGTTAGATGACACATTATTAGCACGTGTCGAACTGCAAAACACAAGTTCATCTACGTCTTAAGACTCTCTATATCACGTACAGAGATATCTATGTACATGTTAATCTACGTGTGAGGACCCCATATCACGTACAGGAAGGTGAATGTACGTGTTAAGAACCCATATCACGTACAAGGAGGTTAATCTTGGTTTTGAGATCCCAAGTGACATGCAGAGAGGTTAATGTATGTGTTAAAATCCCATATCAGGTACGGAGAGGTTAATCTGTGTTAAGATCCCATATCAAGAACTGAGAGGTTAATCTGTGTTATAATCCTATATCACGTACAGGAAGATTAATGTATAAGTAAAACCCCAAATCACGTACAAATTGGTTAATACACCAGTTAAGACCGTATATCACGTAGAGGGAGGTTAATCTAAGCGTTAAGACCGTATATCACGTAGAGGGAGGTTAATCTAAGTGTTAAGACCCTATATCACGTACAGGGAGGTTAATCTAAGTGTTAAGACCCTATATCACGTACAGGGAGGTTAATCTAAGTGTTAAGACCCTATATCACGTAGAGGGAGGCTAATTTAAGCGTTAAGACCGTATATCACGTAGAGGGAGGTTAATCTAAGTGTTAAGACCCTATATCACGTAGAGGGAGGTTAATCTAAGTGTTAAGACCCTATATCACGTACAGGGAGGTTAATCTAAGTGTTAAGACCCTATATCACGTAGAGGGAGGTTAATCTAAGTGTTAAGACCATATATCACATACAGGGAGGTTAATCTAAGTGTTAAGACCCTATATCACGTACAGGGAGGTTAATCTAAGTATTAAGACCCTATATCACGTACAGGGAGGTTAATCTAAGTATTAAGACCCTATATCACGTACAGGGAGGTTAATCTAAGTATTAAGACCCTATATCACGTACAGGGAGGTTAAGTGTTAAGACCCTATATCACGTACAGGGAGGTTAATCTAAGTGTTAAGACCCTATATCACGTAGAGGGAGGTTAATCTAAGTGTTAAGACCCTATATCACGTACAGGGAGGTTAATCTAAGTATTAAGACCCTATATCACGTACAGGGAGGTTAAGTGTTAAGACCCTATATCACGTACAGGGAGGTTAATCTAAGTGTTAAGACCCTATATCACGTACAGGGAGGTTAATCTAAGCGTTAAGACCCTATATCACGTACAGGGAGGTTAATCTAAGTGTTAAGACCCTATATCACGTACAGGGAGGTTAATCTAAGCGTTAAGACCCTATATCACGTACAGGGAGGTTAATCTAAGTATTAAGACCCTATATCACGTACAGGGAGGTTAAGTGTTAAGACCGTACATCACGTAGAGGGAGGTTAATCTAAGCGTTAAGACCCTATATCACGTACAGGGAGGTTAATCTAAGCGTTAAGACCCTATATCACGTACAGGGAGGTTAATCTAAGTGTTAAGACCCTATATCACGTACAGGGAGGTTAATCTAAGCGTTAAGACCCTATATCACGTACAGGGAGGTTAAGTGTCAAGAACAGGGAGATTAATCTATGGCCGTAAGACGACCCCCAGGTCAGTGAGCGAGGCCGCCCCCCATGCACACACCAGAGGGAGGAGCCTCATGGTGTTCACACCACACAACACGCCAGGCTGACACCAAGCACTACACAGGTACATGCTTGCTCAGGTTCATATTGACATGCATTACTGTGAAGACAAGTAGGATCAGATTAATTCTAACATGCGGTATTGTGGAAGGAGAAGGGTTAGAATCAATTGAACTTGCAGTATACTATGAAGGGAGAAGGGTTGTGATCAATTTAACATCCATTACCGTGAAGGGTTGTGATCAATTTAACATCCATTACCGTGAAGTGTTGCGATTAATTTAATATCCATTACCGTGAAGTGTTGCGATTAATTTAATATCCATTACCGTGAAGTGTTGCGATTAATTTAATATCCATTACCGTGAAGTGTTGCGATTAATTTAATATCCATTACCATGAAGGGTTGTGATCAATTTAACATTCATTATCGCGAAGGGTTGTGATCAATTTAACATCCATTACCGTGAAGGGTTGTGATCAATCTAACATCCATCACCGTGAAGGGTTGTGATCAATCTAACATCCATTACCATGAAGAGAGAAGGGTTGTGATCAATTTAACATGCACTACCATAAAGGGGTATCATCACATGCAAGTTAACATGTAACACTACAACATCCAAGACCACTATGGGGGAAGGGGAGCGTCCTTCACAACACTGGGGGGAGGGGGGGGGGGGTGAACACCATGACAAGTACCACTACAACATAAGGAGAAGGAGGGAGGGGGTGGGTGAGGGAGCACATATCTCCATCACTACACCTGACACCATAATGGAGGCTGGAAGGAGGGAGTGGGAGGGAGGAAGAGAAGTAATCTTCATATAACAGATTACCTTCCTCCACACACACACACACATCAGCATATCTACTTTACATCCACAAGTTCTCGAGCATGACCCTTTATCACCACGGTACGACCCTTCAGGACGACGGTACGACCCTTCAGGACGACGGTACGACCCTTTGTTATCATGGCCTAGCCTTTCACACGATCCCTTAAGGCCAGATTAGAGGCTAGGGTCCTCTTCGAGTCGTACCGTCGTGCTCAAGGGTCGTACCATGGCGATAAAGGGTCATGCTCGAGAAGTTAAGGATCTAAAGTAGATGTGCAGATGTGTGTGTGTGTGTGTGTGTGTGTGTGTGTGTGTGTGTGTGGAGGAAGGTAATCTGTTATATGAAGATTACTTCTCTTCCTCCCTCCCACTCCCTCCTTTCAGCCTCCATTATGGTGTCAGGTGTAGTGATGGAGATATATGCTCCCTCACCCACCCCCTCCCTCTCCTTATATACATACATACATATATATATATATATATATATATATATATATATATATATATATATATATATATATATATATATATATCCCAACCAAAGACAGATGCCTAACTTATCGAGCAATTCCCAAGAGAGGATGAACAACTAGATTGACTGTGGACCGACCACCACAACCACTATTCGAACGAATATATTCGACCCTGGGCGGGCGGGCCGGCCCGTGATTGCGTCACGGTCAGGGACGCTCACCGCTACACCACCACACAAAGACTTCACACGAATATATAAAATGGGTTCCAGTTTTTACGTTACTTGTGAAGGTTCATCCCTGTCTACATGTCGGGATGGGATCAAGTGGTGAAGGAGTTGTACCTCAGACTAATCAGGCTGTTCATGGCGGTGTGTCGTTAAGACTATACGTGGGCCCCCCTACAACCTTACAACGGTCACGTAAAACTTACGATTCTCCGTAGAGGGAGGGAGTTTCCTCAAGTGATCCGCCAGTCGACACGTAATGTTTCTGTCTAACGTTTGCAGGATCCAGAGGTTCACACCGTTTTCTTTCATCGTATCTCTAACATCCTCTGAAATCACAGAGGCAATACTGTACTATTGCCTCTCACACCATAAGCGATCGTTTAACTTTTTATTTCGTAGGACTGGGAACCACGCCATTCAGGGCACTTTCACTTGTTTTCCAATTCTGCAATTGTCCTTGCTTGCCACGTGATGTAAACAAACATCAACATTCTCTTTCCTAGTATAAATGTTCTTTATTTTTTAAAAGTGTCATAACAGCCCTGTGCCTCTCTGGTCTCTGAGTGTTCGTTATTTCCAGTCTAATATCACATGCAGAGATCACTCTGTTGTGTTGCTGAACATAAGGTTACCAGATGTAACCACTGTTTCATATTTCGCTTCTGCTGGTCATCTGCCAATGGCAGTCAGAGGGAGTGTCCAGTGTCTACAGTTCATGTTACCAATAAGACCGGGAAACACAAGAGGTGCAAATCCACTTCCCTGGGGCAGATATTCGTCTAAACCATGAAGGTACACCAGCGTTCACTTGATGTGTATGCATCAGCGAGTCAGTTTCCAACCTGTATATCAAACTTCCAATTCGCCCGTTATTGCCATCTACCGCATTTCTGAGGACTAGGATACAGTGGTGACATCGATCAAAGGCTACGGGGGAAGGAGCCTTTGTGCATCTGCACCTTTGTTCTGTTGATTCTCCGGGGCGCCACTAGAGTATTACCGTAACAATCGGGCCATTGAGAGCCATGATCTTCCCGCCCTGAAGCTGTGTTGCCCTTGGGTGTATACAGTGTTTGTTTCTATGACGTTCAGGTTACGTCTTAGGACCCAGCGACCTCATTATCATGTTTAATTATTCACTTCCTCTTTAATAATGTAAGATTATCTTTTTTATTCAATTTTACAATCCCCTTTTATCTTTTTGTCAGTCATTTTTCTACTAATTTTCCTCGTTTTATCTCTCTTTCCCAGAGGTGATGATCTTCACAGAGGAATTAACCCAGAAAGGAAACTGTGGTGTTTAGTAACGCCATGTGACGAGACGCGAGACCAGGTGACGCCCGGCAGCAGTTGCCGCTACTCGCCACCAGAGGTCTCGCTCCTGACCCGTAGAGTCAGTTTCCATGCACCACAACATGAAATAATAAACTTATGTGTCCTATACTTAGAAGCAAATACTATCGAATGAAAGAATAACGCATCATATGCCTTCTAAATCAATCTATAATTATATGGCAGTGAAGGAAGGCACACGATACTTGTATAATATCATTCTGATGCAAAACGATAACAACATCGTGTTATCGCGATGAGTTATCGTCTGATAACCGTTATAAGATAACTCATTATCCTCGCCTCCAGCACCATTACAACAGTGGTGACCATCACCGTTAACGGTATTTTATAACAGTCGCTAGTCAGTCCTCCTTAACCTCTTTTATCCGTTAGGTCTTACATAGGGAGATTACCATGATGGATTACAGAGTGGCTGTCTGTGTATCTGTCTGTGTGACCAGAAGAAATAATTCCGACACAGGCAACACTGGAAGGATCTAGACGTGGCAGACATGTTGGGCATGATTAAAGAACTCAATCCTTACACTTTCCATGCAGTGTCTCCCCTGATGAAGTGATTATCACACGAAAGTGCACTTGGGAACTTATCGTGTTTCATTTTCCCCGTGGACTCATAGGAATATATATATATATATATATATATATATATATATATATATATATATATATATATATATATATATATATATATATACATATATAAGTAAATCAATATATGGCAATAAAAAGTAGGTCAGGCTATTACAGCAGCCTGGCTGGTGTCGGGTCGCCTCCCTCTGGCCGGAGATGTTCCTGCGGCGGCCAGTCATTGTTGTCTGGTGACCAAAGTGACTCCCTACTCCACCACGCACACCCTTCACCTGTTTGTGTTCACCAATAGCAGCTAAGCTTTGTGTCAACCCAGTTACCAGATCTGAGTGAATAGGGTGTAGTCTAAGTAGGGAGTCTGGAGAGGGGAGGGTATTCACAGGAACTGAGGAGGGAAGGGCCGTGCAAAAGGTTGAGGGGGTCTATGTGGTGGGGAGGGCCGCGCAGAAGGTGGTTTGGAGAGGGGAGCTGCTGGTGGGGAGAGGGGGAACGTGCATGGGAAGGGTGAGGGTTTGTATGATGATGACGTGTGTGTTTGGGTGGACTATATCCAGCCACTGATGTCCCTAAAATGATCTAAGCCTCGAAGCTTGGTTCATGGCCGGGTGAACGAAGCAGGTGATACTTACAAGACACTTACGAGACGGACAGATCATGATAATACTTGCAGACATGGATAACAATACTTACATGTCGTGTGTATGTGTGTGTGTGTGTGTGTGTGTGTGTGTGTGTGTGTGTGTGTGTGTGTGTAGGGGTCATAGCGTGCACGAGTGTATACACTGGAATGCATTTTATCTAATCATGATCAGATGACGTACACGAGATTCCGATACTCTCTTTTAAAGTACTCGGTCACAACCTACCCCGTCATGTGTCACTTCTTGTTCACGACGGGACGACCCTTGATACGACAACACCACCCTTGGACCTCGACGACACGACCCTTGGGGTGGTATGATCATCTGGCCCTTATGACCTGACCCTTCTGGCCATCACACACACATGGGTCGCACCATCATTCACTATATTTCGACACTGCTGCTTAACAACCCTGCATCACGTCGTCTCTTCGTAAGCGACTCAGCAATACGATCGTACATGTGTACATGCAGGTCCTTCTGTGAACTATGTGAGAGATTCAGAGAGAGCCTGGCTCTCGTGGGTGTGTGTGTGTGTGTGTGTGTGTGTGTGTGTGTGTGTGTGTGTGTGTGTGTGAGATAACAATCCCATCCCCCCCCCCCCCAGGCCCAGTGCTTAGGTCCCTCACCACCGGCGGGCCGCCCTAGGGCATAGGGCCCCGCACCTCCTGAGTTGTACGGAGGTTTGATCTCAAACGACAACATGCTGAACTTACACTATGTGAGACACCTCACACCCATGATGTGAGCACTGTTGACACACACACACACACACACACACACACACACACACACACACACACACGTACACACGTGGGGTCTGGAACACGTCAGTCTTGGTGCACACAAGAGGATTTACTCGACTCTGGCAAGTCTGGACACAGACCTTAAGCCTCTGGACCTGGTAAGTCTGGACACAAGACCCAGGACCCACCAGACTCAAGTCTAGACACACACACACAGAGGCAACCCAAGACTCTCTCTCCCTCAGCCTGGAGACAGCCAGCCTGGCCGGGACCACCGCCAGCATGGACAGCGTCGGGGGGAAGGGAGGACCGGAGACGCGTCCAGGATCGATGGCGCGTCGATAAAGGAACTTATTTTTACCGTTGGAGGGGAAGAGAAGGAGGTCACCACGGGGCAGGTATGTACGTACTACGTGGGGCAGCCTCACATCACAGTCATCGCAAACAATACTCCTCTGCGATATTCGTGAATCAAAAGGATATTCATGATTCAAAGATACTCATGAATCAAGGATATTCATGAATCAAGGATATTCATAAATCAAGGATATTCATGAATTAAGGATATTCATAAATCAATGGTCTTTACGAATCAAGGATATTCATGAATCAAGAATATTCATAAATCAATACCATCGTTATCAAACCTCAAACGTCCTTCTTTTTTCTTTCACTTCTTACACCTTTTGCACACGACTGGAATATCGTGTTGTGTTCTTGTGGGCAAATATTTGTGCTATACGGGGAGGCAGCACTATGTTCGTAGGGATCACATATCTTGAAGTATCTCTCCTTATCTTACAACTTGTGTAAGGTTGTCAACATTCACAGTTTCGTACCATACTTTCTTCCGGTCATCCGCAACTCTCATACCACAAAGATAATTCTCTGCAACTTTTCTAAAGTTTCTTACTTAGTTTCATGTTTGGGTTTCATTTCTGCATCTTTTGTATACAGTTGGCCATCAACATTATCAAAGTGGTTCAGAAACTCAGAGGTTACAATACTCAAGTCACTCCTTCCTCTTTCCTTTCTGTCGTGACATAAATTCGTTGCCTGTAATCCTTCCTGCGACCCAGTGCTTTTAAATCATGTCAACATCTTTGATGTGCTGGACAAGACCTTCTTTCGATGTTTGTCTTCAAACGCGATGACCAAACATATCCAGCATTATTCTCGATTTAGCCTCAACCATCACAGGGAAGTATGTCAGTTCTGATACTTGCCAAGAGGACAATTTGCCTCCTTTTAAAATCCTCCTGAGGGAACGCTCCAGCTACGGAGCGTTGCCTGCAGCTTATTTCCTGGTAGGCAATATACGTATCAAGTTCTTGTTTGACGGTATCGCATTTCATCAAGCATGCAACAGACCAACCATGTTTTCTGTTCGCTTTGCCATCGTCATTACTCTTGGCTTCCTTCATGACCTTAGTACCCTCCGTAAACATGTTCAGTCACGAGTCACGTCCCTCTGTCACGTCACTGACATACATCAGGAACAGCAGTGTTCCCAGGACCGAACCCTGAGGTACTCCACTACTGACCCCAAACCATGTCGAGCAGGAGGCTGCTGCTCTGACCAGCGTCCTTTGTTCCCTTCCACTATCAAGTATCCCATCTATCGGAGGAGTCTCCTTCTTACCCCTGACGGGTAACACAGCTTCTCAATCAACCTCCCGTGTGGTACAACGTCAAATGGTTTACGGCAGAGCGTGAACACACATTCCAACCATTCCCTCTTCTCTCTAAATCTGATCCTATTCTCATGTCTCAAAAAAATTGGTTACAAATAACTTCTCTCTCGCTGAACTTAAGTTTCTCATTTCAAAGCCGTCGTCCATTTGCTTTGTGATTATCTTTTAGGAAATTTCACCAACCGCACTCGTCAGGGAGCCTGACATAGAGTTCACGGCAAATTTCCCGGTTTATCCTTTACCTTATGTAGGCCCCTGGCACCACGTCCCTCTCAAGCGACATCCTGACCAATATATCCAGAGGCAGTAAACGCACACAACATCAGCAAACATGAAGAGACTTCTTCAGGGTCAAGAGCAACATGTGAGTGAAATATCATTAATGGTCTGCTTATGTCCTCCTCCTCTCTCAATATTTCAATAATCTTATGAGAAAACCTTCCCACTCCATCTCACTGGGGGGCCATATAGTGTCTGCCACTTACAAAATACCTCTGAACTTGTCATTTGGCTGTTCGCTTATCCTTAAATCGTTCCTACAATCACTTCAATCCTGACGGGTCTACATGAATATTCTGCACCATCTCCTGCCTTGTGTACAGTGCTGTACTCAAAGTTCCTCAGTTCCTCCTACATTATCTTGATGTGCTCGTGCCCTCGCTCTCGTGCACCTGTCAGCTGCTGCTGCTGGTGGTCTGTTGTGCTGTCTGCGCCTCCCTCACAGTAAACTCTCTTGATTCTTGACACCTTTCACTGAGCCACGTCTCACTCCCTCCCCTAACCTCCCCTCTGTATCTGTGGCTACAGGTGCCGGTGATCCTATTCCACTGTATCTTACACAGATCCTTCCACAACACAGAAGATCTGTACTATAGTTATAAAAACTCCATTTCCCATTTCATGAAACTGTTTAGCTCAGAGCAAGATTCCACGATTGTATCTCCTCGTTAAGTGAGAGAGAGAGAGAGAGAGAGAGAGAGAGAGAGAGAGAGAGAGAGAGAGAGAGAGAGAGAGAGAGAGAGAGAGAGAGAGAGAGAGAGAGAGAGAGAGAGAGAGAGACAGACAGACAGACAGACAGAGCTTTACGTTAATGGGGGTCACACACCTTCGGCTCTCCTTCGTGTTGTTATACAGCGTCTCGGGTGTGTGACTTTCTCTGTGGTCTCCACTTCCTCCACTCGTCCACTTAAGCTGACACTTCCTGAGGTCTTGTGTGACTCATATGTCGCTCAGCTTCCCGTCTGTGTCCTCCACCAGCTGACTGCTGCTTCCTCACGACCTCACAAAACCTGTGTTATTGTTATTTCGGAAACCATCCAGATCCATCGACGGACTTGAACGTAGAAAACACGGCTGGATCTCTCTCTCTCTCTCTCTCTCTCTCTCTCTCTCTCTCTCTCTCTCTCTCTCTCTCTCTCTCTCTCTCTCTCTCTCTCTCTCTCTCTCTCTCTCTCTCTCTCCACCAGGGGCACGTGTCTACGGCTGCGGTCCTCCCCCTTGTAAACTCAGCTCCCTATTACTCTAGTTACAGTTACCGCCAGGTGTCAGGCTACCTACCTCTCCAGCACGGAATTTTTGTATGTATGATTCCTTTCAGCATCGTGGCTAAATTCTGGTGCCGCACACTGTAATGTGTCTCTAACACATGTTGCAGACGTCTTTCTTTGAACGTCTCGTGCAAGACCTTCTGGCTACACTGATGTTCACATACCTGACGGAGATCGTACTGTGGCCTTATATACTCGCAGGATGAGTACCATGTCAACCACTGTCGACCCTCTCGCATGACGAACCCTCGTATCTACCTCGCTGGAGGACGAGATAACCACAGTCTGGCATCATTTCATTGCCTTTAATAACATTAGGTCGTCTGTAGGTCTTCAGTGCAGGTTAAGTCATGCCTGAAGACTTTTCGTCTCATCTACCACTTCAGCATCATCTGCTAACACTCTCGGGTATGACTTAAGTCATGGCAAGGTATGGGTATGACTTGAGTCATGGCAAGGTATGGGTAAGACTTGAGTCATGGTAAGGTTTGGGTATGACTTGAGTCAGGCCAAGGTATGGGTATGACTAGAGTCAAGGCAAGGTATGGGTATGACTTGAGTCATGGCAAGGTATGGGTAAGACTTGAGTCATGGCAAGGTATGGGTATGACTTGAGTCAAGGCAAGGTATGGGTATGACTTGAGTCAGGCCAAGGTATGGGTATGACTGAGTCAGGACAAGGTATGGGTATGACTTGAGTCATGGTAAGGTATAGGTATGACTTGAGTCATGGCAAGGTATGGGTATGACTTGAGTCATGGCAAGGTATGGGTATGACTTGAGTCAAGGCAAGGTATGGGTATGACTTGAGTCATGGCAAGGTATGGGTATGACTTGAGTCAAGGCAAGGTATGGGTATGACTTGAGTCATGGTAAGATATGGGTATGACTTGAGTCAAGGCAAGGTATGGGTATGACCTGAGTCATGGTAAGGTATGGGTATGACTTGAGTCATGGTAAGGTATGGGTATGACTTGAGTCATGGTAAGGTATGGGTATGACTTGAGTCATGGCAAGGTATGGGTATGACTTGGGTCATGGCAAGGTATGGGTATGACTTGGGTCATGGCAAGGTATGGGTATGACTTGAGTCATGGTAAGGTATGGGTATGACTTGAGTCAAGGCAAGGTATGGGTATGACTTGAGTCATGGCAAGGTATGGGTATGACTTGAGTCATGGCAAGGTATGGGTATGACTTGGGTCATGGCAAGGTATGGGTATGACTTGAGTCATGGTAAGGTATGAGTATGACTTGAGTCATGGCAAGGTATGGGTATGACTTGGGTCATGGCAAGGTATGGGTATGACTTGAGTCATGGTAAGGTATGGGTATGACTTGAGTCAAGGCAAGGTATGGGTATGACTTGAGTCATGGCAAGGTATGGGTATGACTTGGGTCATGGCAAGGTATTCAAAACAGTGGTAAGGAGCAGCGGCGACATTATCAAGGCCTCCTGAGCATCAATGCTCACTCTTACCATGTAGGAAAAAAAATCCTGTTGGTATGTGTCACGTGTTCCCTTCCATCAACGTGATCATCAACTCACAGAAGGGCCCCATCCTCTCATAATGCCTGGGAATTTACATCCTTGGACACAGTTCATATACGGGACGATACCACGTCCCTCCTGAATTTTAGCTGTTCAGAACTACAGGCCAGTCATCCGTCCCTGTATCTAGGCGAGTAAGATCCTCTGAACCCGTGTTGCTTATCACTTTTTTTTTTATTACCGTTAGCCGAGACGACACGGGTAACTGAATACCCTGATTAAGGCCATCTCAATCATGGTGTGTGTATATATATATATATATATATATATATATATATATATATATATATATATATATATATATATATATATATATATATATATATATATATATATGTGTGTGGAAATAAAAAGAGCGTGGTTGAGAGAGCAGAAGAGGGTGTTTTGAAATGGTTTGGGCACATGGAGAGAATGAGTGAGGAAAGATTGACCAAGAGGATATATGTGTCGGAGGTGGAGGGAACGAGGAGAAGAGGGAGACCAAATTGGAGGTGGAAAGATGGAGTGAAAAGGATTTTGTGTGATCGGGGCCTGAACATGCAGGAGGGTGAAAGGAGGGCAAGGAATAGAGTGAATTGGAGCGATGTGGTATACAGGGGTTGACGTGCTGTCAGTGGATTGAATCAAGGCATGTGAAGCGTCCGGGGTAAACCATGGAAAGCTGTGTAGGTATGTATATTTGCGTGTGTGGACGTGTGTATGTACATGTGTATGGGGGGGTTGGGCCATTTCTTTCGTCTGTTTCCTTGCGCTACCTCGCAACCGCGGGAGACAGCGACGAGGTATAAAAAAAAAAAAAAAAAAAAAAAAATATATATATATATATATATATATATATATATATATATATATATATATATATATATATATATATATATATATATATATATATATATATCCTAGTCTAAGCCAGTTATCCATCTCATCGACCAGTAACTTAGGGAGGATGAACAGCTGGGTTGACTGTGGACCAACCTCCGTCACGAAGATTCGAAACTAAACGGTGGACCCTGGGCAGCCCGCGAATGCGTCAAGGTCAGCGAGGCTAACCTCCACACCACGAAGGTCGCTTCCCCCTCAACAAGATCTCATTCACTTCCTTTCAGATTATCTCCACCACAAGGTTAAAAAGGCGCGGTTATCTGTGACACCGGCCAGCTTATCAGCGCGTCTTTTCTACCGCCATTTGACAGTCACAAGAGTAGGTGCAACATCTGCTGCTATCTTCCTCCCCGCCTGGTATCGACCTTCCTTTCATGAAGGACTTAACCAGCATCTCAAGTGGCCCGTCAAGTGGTCCTGCACACATCTTTGAGTACGCTTGGGCCAGAGACCACCAGGACCACGGACCCGATGATACTGCTGACCTACAGCGTGTGGCTGTCCTGTCTGTCTGTCTGTATGTATTTCCTTCATGATCATGATCATGATCATCATCATCATCGTCACCTTCAGGAAGCATCACTCACTCACTCACACCTTCCCTTCGTGTTATAGCCCCACTTGCAGGAGGACGAGGGCGCCCCACGAGGACCATGAGGTTGGATGTGGGGTGGGATAGTTGGTCAGAGGGGCTGGTGTGGTCAGACATCATGGTTCGCGTTGGTCTGAAGTCGGAGCAGCTGTGCGTCGAGCAGGCAGGCAGGCAGCCTCAGGGGAGGGGTGGTGGTGTCCGGGGTGGCAGGCCAGCAGCCATCTGGTTCAGACTGATGGACGCCATCAAGGGCGGGAGCCAGGGTCCGTGTGTCAGTGTTTACAACGCTCCTTGTACGAAGCTGGGGAGGGAAGACCCCCCCGTGACCTTACACGTGTTCATCGTGGATATATACAGAAGAGTGGGGGGTCATAACAGACTGGCACTGGGTCGAGACTTATCTGAAGGCAAGTGTGACAAAGTTATTCCCTGGTAAAGAGAGAGAGAGAGAGAGAGAGAGAGAGAGAGAGAGAGAGAGAGAGAGAGAGAGAGAGAGAGAGAGAGAGAGAGAGTCAGACGTTTGTCCCTGACTTAACTATTAACGATATATACACGACCACTTGGGGCAAGGTTAGAAATCTACGTAAGTTACGTCCTCATCAAAACCATTAAACGTTCACGACACCAGACGAGCCTGGCTGTGTGTGACGTAGTAAGTAGTGTGTCAGGACCAACACCTGACCTAGCCAACCTCCCCGCCCGCTCGCTACCCCTCACGTTACCTCTGGCTCTCTACGTGTTCACAGGGACACTTGAGACGAACCATGTAGTACATACCCCGAGCTATATATAACCTATAGTTCCAGTGTATATAGACTATATCATATATATATATATATACCTGATCTCTATAGCAGTCTTGACACCTTCACCAGATTGCCTGGTATACATCATGTACACAATCAGTGTCCGGACATGTACTTGGGAGTCGTTATAATAAAATGACATCAAATATTGTTGACCTTGAATATGGTAATTGGTGTGTGTGTGTGTGTGTGTGTGTGTGTGTGTGTGTGTGTGTGTGTGTTATGGAACACTGCGTCCCTTAGCAAGTTGCACACAGTGATCCAGGTAGGATAAGAGTTCATTAAGCTCACGGTTATTGTTCAAGAGAACAAAAGCCGAGATGAATCTGGGTGTTGTCCTCAGACGTGTCTCGAGTGAGCATATATATATATATATATATATATATATATATATATATATATATATATATATATATATATATTTTTTTTTTTTTTTTTTTTTTTTTTTATACTTTGTCGCTGTCTCCCGCGTTTGCGAGGTAGCGCAAGGAAACAGACGAAAGAAATGGCCCAACCCCCCCCCCCCCCCCCCCATACACATGTACATACACACGTCCACACACGCAAATATACATACCTACACAGCTTTCCATGGTTTACCCCAGACGCTTCACATGCCTTGATTCAATCCACTGACAGCACGTCAACCCCTGTATACCACATCGCTCCAATTCACTCTATTCCTTGCCCTCCTTTCACCCTCCTGCATGTTCAGGCCCCGATCACACAAAATCTTTTTCACTCCATCTTTCCACCTCCAATTTGGTCTCCCTCTTCTCCTCGTTCCCTCCACCTCCGACACATATATCCTCTTGGTCAATCTTTCCTCACTCATTCTCTCCATGTGCCCAAACCATTTCAAAACACCCTCTTCTGCTCTCTCAACCACGCTCTTTTTATTTCCACACATCTCTCTTACCCTTACGTTACTTACTCGATCAAACCACCTCACACCACACATTGTCCTCAAACATCTCATTTCCAGCACATCCATCCTCCTGCGCACATCTCTATCCATAGCCCACGCCTCGCAACCATACAACATTGTTGGAACCACTATTCCTTCAAACATACCCATTTTTGCTTTCCGAGATAATGTTCTCGACTTCCACACATTTTTCAAGGCTCCCAAAATTTTCGCCCCCTCCCCCACCCTATGATCCACTTCCGCTTCCATGGTTCCATCCGCTGCCAGATCCACTCCCAGATATCTAAAACACTTCACTTCCTCCAGTTTTTCTCCATTCAAACTCACCTCCCAATTGACTTGACCCTCACCCCTACTGTACCTAATAACCTTGCTCTTATTCCCATTTACTCTTAACTTTCTTCTTCCACACACTTTACCAAACTCAGTCACCAGCTTCTGCAGTTTCTCACATGAATCAGCCACCAGCGCTGCATATATATATATATATATATATATATATATATATATATATATATATACATATATCCTCCCCTCTCCTTTTTCTTTTAATTTTCCTAAAGAAGGAACGGAGAAGGGGGCCAGGTGAGGATATTCCCTCGAAGGCCCAGTCCTCTGTTCTCAACGCTACCTCGCTAACGCGGGAAATGGCGAATAGTTTGAAAGAAAGATATATATATATATATATATATATATATATATATATATATATATATATATATATATATATATATATATTGACAGAATTTAGAGTCCACAAATTTGTCCACTGTGAGAGAGAGCGAGACGAGGAAGGGGTGACTTGGTCACACTCTTGATGTTCGTAAGCCACTCTGATGATGGCGGCAACAGTGAGCAACGCTCCGACACATGCAACGACAAAAACAACTCCACAACAGTACATGATATCAAGCGAGAAAACGGCTAAGACGACAGACAGTAGTACTTTTATAGTATGTGGGTAGTGGACGAATGGAATAATCTGAGTGATAAAACTGTGATTACGAAGGGAACACGAGAGTGTGAATAACAGTACGATAATTAAAGTTCGAGAGATCGGGACCCCAGGAGTGCACAACTCCCCACTTTCTATTGTACATATAGGTAATTACAAATGAGTAACTGCAAATAGTTATTTACATAGAGACCAATCTTAATAGTGAGTGAAGAGATAATCAGAAAGCAAATGGATGATCACTGGCTTAGGAAAGACTGCCTCAATGAGAGACCCGTGTATTACATATCATATGACTTCTAAAAGAGAGTGGGGCGTGTTTGAGACAAAGAAGGTAGGGCGGAGCATGTGTTCCTGAGCTGCCGGAAAGCAATTGACACTGTCAACATTGGATGTTCGAGTAAGAATAAGTGGAAAACTCGTGGAGCGGACAGAAGATTACCTTGGTGTGAAGGAAACAAAGAATCCAAGTTATAGGTGGGTTCTTAAAGTGGGTTTGGGTTACCAACGGCGTACCGCAGGGTTCTTTCCTGGTGCCACTGCTATTCATGACCTACGCAGATGTTCTGCCAGAGGGACGGGACTCATGCCTGGATATGTTTGTGGATGATGCCATGGTCACGAGGGAAGGAAATGGGTGATGAATACTGCATCAGCTGAGAAGAAATAACCTGTAGGGATCTGTGTGTAAGAGGGACTTGGGGAGTCGACATTCTACCTAACCCTTTCCAAGAACTACGCTTACAAAAACTGTAAAGAAAAAGCAACTGTCTGCTGGCAAATATGAGAAAGGCATCTGTGCACATATATAAGGAAACATTCAGCAAACTGTTTACTGCGTATGTTGGGCCAAATCTCAAGTTTGGTCACCGGACTTGAAAGAAGAACAAAGATCTAAGACAGAAGGTTCAGAAAGGGTCATTTAGAGGCTGAAGGCCATAAACATATCCACTAAGAAAGAGAGAAGAACAATGCGTGACCTGATCACAACCTTCAAGTTTCTAAATTAGTCTGGTGTCGACAGCAAAAAGCTCTTCGAAAGATACAAAATTAGAGGTGGTACAAGCTAACACAAAAGACAAAAAAAAAAAAAAAAATGTTAGAAAAAAAATGGTAAGAAATGATTCATAGCAATGTAGCGGGATGGCCGGAATATATTGAAAGATGCAACTGTGAACTTTGAGAGCATAAAGAAGCCTCAACAGATGTATAATAGAGTGTGTTGAAGAGATGGGGCCCCACGAGTGTAGAACTCCCTCCCTCACCACACACGTACTCCTTCCCTCACCGCACAAGTACTCCCTCCCTCACCGCACAAGTACGAGTTGGTAATTACTGAGTCTCTGTCGACATTCTGTGAAAATCAACTACTAATAAACACACGTTTAATAATGCTGTTTTCCATGAAGTCACTAACAATTACCTGCTCAAGAATTAATCTCCTCAGCACGAAAATACGACCAGTGACCAGGACGACGGTGCAGTCGTACTCAAGGGTCGTACCGTCACGCTCAAGGCGTTCTACATCGGTGCAGTCGTACTCAAGGGTCGTACCGTCACGCTCAAGGCGTTCTACATCGGTGCAGTCGTACTCAAGGGTCGTACCGTCACGCTCAAGGCGTTCTACAACGATGGATCGTACTCAAGGGTCGTCCCGTCACGCTCAAGGCGTTCTACATCGGTGGAGTCGTACTCAAGGGTCGTACCTTCGCACTTAAGGCGTTTAGACCCGTGGGTAGCCTCCTGTGGCACACCTAAGTTAGAATCCCAGTTTCACGACAGAACTGACGACCCGGGGCCAAGTGAGTTCACCACTTTGTCAATCTTTCCTCACTCAATCACTCCGTGTGACCAAACCATTTCCACACACCCTCTTCTGCTCTCTCAACCACACTCTTCTTATTACCACACATCTCTCATACCCTTTCATTACTTACTTGACCAAACCACCTCACACCACATATTGTTCTAAAACATTTCATTTCCAACACATCCACCATCCTCCACACAACCCTATCTGTCAACATCGGAGTCAAACAACATTCTAATTCCCTTCAGTGACTCACCACCGAGTCGTGTGATTACCCTCGTGCGCTCGACAATATTGTTTGTCATCTTTTTTCTTTTCACTTTGAATCCCGAGGAAGTTATGTCATCAGGAGGAAAGGTCTTGCTGTAACCATAGGTTACAGAGGAGAGGACATGTTACTGGTACAGAGGGCAGGAAGGAAGGAAGGAAAGGTCGGAGTCCTTACATGAAATTTGTGTCACATATTTGCGTGGAAAACATTCTTTTACATTACCATTTTTTTTCACGTTGGATTCATAGTAACCACAACGCAAACTCACAAAAAAAGTGACTTGTGGTATACAAGAGAGGACTCTCAAATACTCACGTAACTTTCTCATGCACATGTTTGAGAATAATCCACTCCATTTTTCTCTTCCCTGTAAAGCCTTGGAGAATAATGTCCCAAAGAAAATCACATCTCGTTAAAATTACAGAGGACAGGAGAGACTCGTACGAGGTACGAGATCGAGTACGAGGTACGAGATCGAGTGCGAGGTCGTACAGGAGATGTCCTCGTGGATGGGGTACTTACATGAAGTGTCTGGTGTCCGGGACGGCCCGGTTGGAGGCCAGCTTGTCGCTCTCCGCCTGGTTGAACTTGTTCCTGGAGTAGGCGTCGGCGCCGGGGGCCAAGGTGGCCGCGGCGATGTAGGCCTCCTCGTCCAGGAAGAGTGAGGGCAGGATGCCCAGGGCCGCCCCGCCGCCCCCGGTGCCGACGCCACTGCCACCGGCCACCCCAGAGGCCGCCCCGAGACCCAAGCTGCCAGCAGCCCTGGGCGAGGCCGCCCCCTGCTGCGAGGTCACAGCCGAGTCCTTCAGCCGGAGAGCCAGGTTCTCCGACCCCTGCAAAACATAAGGCAGAGATAACGGGGTGTTAGTCGTGTCCTCAGGAAACATGTCGGGAAGAAATAGTCATAAGGAATATTATTATCATGAAAAATCTCAAGTCACGTATCGCCCTAATTGTGATGCCAACCACCATTACCTCAGACGTAACCACACAGTGATCATCCAGCCACGGTCTCCCAACCCAGAGTGATGTCTCGGTCAAGGGTGTGTGACCCCCTCCTTCACGTTGACACTATGGTTTCTGACCCCCCCTTCCCCAGCCTCCCGTCATGTTCTCTGATCCCTTGGTACCACCAGTGATGGACGTGTATGTCATCCACAGTGTCTGTTCTCCTCAGTGTCTCTCTGTCCTCCTCAGTGTCTGTCTTCCTCAGTTCTCTCTGTCCTCCTCAGTGTACACCTTATCCTTCCTGAACACATGAGTCAAATGTATAAACCACCAGCCATTCTCACCCACATTTCTGACCTGCGCTGTGCCTCTTAACCCGATGTCTGACCCCGGCCATCTACTGACCAGGATTCTGACCCCGGCCATCTCCTAACAAGGCTTCTGACCCCGGCCATCCACTAACCAAACTTCTGACTCCGGCCATCCACTAACCAGGATTCTGACCCCGGCCATCCACTAACCAGGACTCTGACCCTGACCATCCACTAACCAGGATTCTGAGCCCGACCATCCACTAACCAGGCTTCTGACCTCGGCCATCCATTAACCAGGTTTCTGGCCCCGGCCGTTTCTTTTCCCCAGGTCTGTGCAACCCGCCATGTTCCAGCCACAAGTCTCCCAAACTCCGGCCTGGCAAGTTATTTATTACCTCTATCGGTAAAGCGTCTCACTAGCCAGGGTCCCCCCGGCAATTTCCGGGATATTGGCTTTACTGGATGTCGTGAAGGGGGGGGAAAAAATAAATAAATGAATGTTGTATAAGGGATGCAACGAAATGGAGAGTTAGTGCAACACAGACACCTCGAATAAAAGGCTTGATGTTAAGTTGACACATCGGGGGAAAAAAAATGGCTTAGTATAAAAGCGAGACGTTGTAAAATTATAACCGAAACGACTGGTGTAGTTCAAGCTGCGGTTCAGAAAAAAGCCTTACGTAGTAGCGACACATCAAAAAGGGCTTCCATAAAAGGGATGTCACGAAAAACATAAAGAAAAAAAAAAGGGGGGAAAGAAAAATACTCGGCACGATCCCACACAACAGTGACAAACGGAGGTTGGCCAATTTCATTTCCGGCTGCCATGCCAGAGTCCCTCACACTGCCTCCACCCTTAACCCCTCATACTCTACAGTGGAGTTCCCAAGGAGCAGTTCTTTCTCCACCTCTCTTCAAACAACTTCCTACGCGACCTCCCAATATCCCCTCATAACTGGAACAATGGCTCACCAGGAACAGAACTTCAGCATGTCCTTAAGTCTTCAATTACTCTTTTAGCCCCAGACAGACATATATGAATCCAGCTCACGCCTTCTAGTCACATACACACTCCACGCTAACATTATCACCACAAAAGCACCACACAAACTAAATGTCCACAGAATACTATCTGGCACCAAACTGGAAAAAAAAAGACTTACTATCCTCTACAAACTAATCATCCGCTCCACTCTAAACTACGCCTCACCTACCTGGTCTTCCACATCTCAAAAGTAAATATAACAAAGCCCACAAAATGGACACTAAAAACAACCACTGACCACGTAGTAACAACCAGTGATCACCACCTTCACAATGAAACAAAGATTCTCCCACTACAATCCTAACTCAACATGATCGGCTCTCAGTTCTAAGCAACAGCACAAGACAGTCATCCCACCCAAACCACCCCATGACTAACCTCTAACCCTCTTGTAGCAATGAATAGCCTACCCCTGCCTCACGCTTCAGCAAACCTCTCTCTACTCACAGATCCTCCCACCCCCGACAAACATAACTAACAAAACATACACTCCGAAATAACCCAACAAGCACCAAGCAACACCCCTTTGCTCCAACCCAGCTCTGAACTCTAGCCCACCAGACTTTCACTTATATGAAACAACACTTCCAAGGCAAACGCGAGACACACTTTCCTGCCTACTTTCTGGACACTTTCCCTTCAACAAAACAAACACTATTTCAACACATCCCAAGACCCTTCGTGTCCATGACGCAACTGTCAAAACGAAGACACCCAGCGCTTACTGCCTCAATTGCCCTGCATGCCCTGCATACAGTCAGTCCTCCGTGCCCTCTCCCCTCCCAGGCCTGATTCCCCAAACTTCGTCATTCACATATGACGTCAGCCAGCCACACTTCTCGAAAATTCACTCGTCGTGCACTTCCTGTGGATCCCCTCCTGTGTGGGAATTATTAGCGAACGACACAGCCGACCTCCTCGCAAAGACTGCTTGTGGACTGGCTTCACCTGTAGCTGATGCGTCACCCAGCTCCCTCCCCTACTACAGGAAGAAGTGACGTACTGCCGCTCAATTCCCTACTCTCCATAGCAGGAATACTGAGCGGGCTCAGAGTGTGATCATACACCATTACGACAACTTTATCCCTCGTTCCCACACGTAACGTCGACGTGGATTTATGGTTGGCAGACACAACGTGGCGTCTGACCGTCTCAGGTCAGGTATACACAGACCAGTGTGGTAGGTGGCTGAGGCAGGAGATGTGCCTCAATACTCCTCGTGTAGACTGTGCAACACCCCCAGTGCCAACAATCCTCAACATTATTGCCTTGGACGTCTCACTGTTCCAGACTTGTTACCACGAGGTCAGTCCTTAACAGACGTAGGTGAGTACTTGCTGAGGGACGATCAATTAAGACTCAATTCTTATGAGACACCTCCACTCTGGTGGCTGTTCAGCGTACGGTGTTCAGCGTCTAGGTAACAGACGACGTGTCGTGCGAGTCACGAGTCACTTGTATATAGACAACTTCTCCTGTACTGGTCTGACGCTCCAGGAACGTAATCAATTGATAAAAGCATCATAAAAACCACTCTGTATATAGACGCACGCACACAGTACCTCTATATAGGGTCACCCTCCATGGACGTCGCCCGCTTCCTGAGCGATACGGGAGCCTTGTTAAGATAGAGGGGACTTGCGGGGGCGTCATGTACATATGTACATATGAAAGCTGCTAGAAGCAAGTGAGAAGTTTCTGTCCAGGTGTACGAGTAGGAAGGGAGGACAATGAATTATTCCACGAGAAGGTCGGTCTGCGGCAGGGGTGTGTAATGTCACCGTGGATGTTCAACTTGTTTATGGATTGGATGGTGAGGGAGGGAAAATGCGAGGACTTGGAGAGAGGGGCAAGTATGCAGTCTGTGGGATATGAGGATGTCTAGGAACTGAGTCAACTGTTGTTTGCTGATGATACAGCACTGGCGGCAGATCCAAGTGAGAAACTGCAGATGTTGGTGAGTGAGTTTCGAAGAGTGTGTGAAAGAAGTTGTGAGTAAATGTGAATAAAAGCGAGGTTATAAGGTTCAGCAGGGTTGATATACAAGTTAGTCGGGATGCAAGTTTGAATGGAGAAAACTTGGAGGAAAAGAAGAGTTTTAGATATCTGGGAGTGGACTTGGCAGTGAAGAGAACCATGGAAGGGGAAGTGAGCCATGGGGTGGGGAGGGGTCGAAAGTTCTGGGAGCGCTGAAGAATGTGTGGAAGGAGAGAACGTTATTTGGGAGAATATAAATGGGTATGTATGAAGGAACAGTAGTCCCAATAATAACATATGGATACGAAGCATGGGCTATAGATAGGGTTGTACAGAGGGTGGATATGCTGGAAAAGAAATGTTTGACAGTATGTGGTGTGAGGTGCTTTGATCGAGTAAGTAATGAAAGGGTAAGAGAGATGTATGATAATAAAAAATGTGATTGAGAGAGATGAAGAGGGTGTGTAGAAATGGTTTGGACATGTGGGGAGAATGAGTGAGGAAGGGTTGACAAAGAGGATATGTGTCAGTGGTGGAGGGAACAAGGAGAAGCGGGAGACCAAATCAAGGTGGAAGGATGGAGTAAAAAAAAGATTTTGGGCGATCGGGGCCTGAACATGCAGTACGGTGAAAGGCGTGCAAGAAATAAAGCGACTTAGAACGATGTGGTATACTGGGGTCGACGTGCTGTCAATGGACTGAACCAGGGCATGTGAAAAGTCTGGGGTAAACCATGCAAAGGTCTGTGGGGCCTGGATGTGGATAGGAATCTGTGATTCTTGCGCATGACAGCTACAGAGAATGGATGTAAGCGGATGCGATCTTTCTCCGTCTGTTCCTAGCGCTACCTCGCTAAAGCGGAAAACGGCGATCAAGTTAGCGAGGCAGCGTCAAGAACTGATGACTGAGGCTTAGAGGGAAAACCCTTACTTGGCTCACTTCCCTGTTCCTTCTTTTGGAAAAATAAAAAGGGAGGGGAGGATTTCCATCCACTCGCCCATGCCCTCTTAGTTGCCCTCTACGACACGCAGGGAATACGTGGACGGTCTTCTTTCTCCTCTACCCCAAGGAATAATAAATAAATAAATATATATATATATATATATATATATATATATATATATATATATATATATATATATATATATATATATATATATATATATATATATGCACGGGAAAAACATACCCTAATCATGACCATTTTGGACGAAAGGAAAATGAGGTAAGAAGAGAATGAAACACATGAACGCAGAGTTCCTGAGATGGTTGAAGACCTGAGTTCTAAAGAGACAAAGATTATGTGGGAAGACGACATGATGATGGGAGGGAGAGACATTCCAAAGCCTCCCTGTTCGACGGAAGAAAAGCACACATCACAACAGCTCGTCCTTCATCTGACTGGTCGCTACACAGAGACTGTGGAAGCAGCAGCCACAAGCAAGTCACGGGGGTCGAGGCCTTAATGGATGGGGGACACACATGGAGGCACCTCAGGAGAACACTGGCCAAAATGATGCGTGTGGACCAGCGAGCTAGCGGGACGGACGCATCACGGTGGACAGAGCGGGAAGGCTGGAGGTCGGTGATGCCTGGAGGAGGATGGAGACGAGAGAGAGAGAGAGAGAGAGAGAGAGAGAGAGAGAGAGAGAGAGAGAGAGAGAGAGAGAGAGAGAGAGAGAGAGAGAGAGAGAGAGAGAGAGACGCGTCTTGATCCACTCTGGCTCACACACAGGCGGAGGCTGACTCACCTCAAGCAGGTGATTAATACGATTTGCGCCGGTGTCCCCAGCACCCATTGCTCATCGTGTGAGCGGCAGCGCCAAAGGATCACAGGGGTCACACAGGGTCACAAAGGGTGCTTACTTCGACCCCAGTGGGCTGATACTACACCTGAGTAGCACTACATACTGACATAACAAACAAACAAAAAAAAAAGCTTCCTGTAGACATGATATACGAGGCAGTATCTACGTACAGTACGAGGTCATGGGGTAAGAACGATCTGGGAAGAATACTAAATAAACAAGAGAGTAATAACGGTGGTTAAGCTGATCCCCCACAGGAATCAGGGTGCGCCATAAACCTGCCACCATTACGACAATAACCTGGCCAGTCTGGGCACACACACACACACATATATATGGCCTCCTGAAGGCCGCTAGAACATAATCAGATCCAGTGTGGTGGCTGGTGGGCGAGCGGTCGCTCCAGGCCAGAGGCCGGGTGAGGAGTAGATATAGTTACTCGGGAGAATATCTTTATTAAACTAAACTATATCTCTTTAAAGATATCTCCCTTGGTTGACTCGTCTCTCTATTCCTCCATACAACTTCCCCCACGAACTTAGAACCTGTCGACGTCCAGATAACTGGTTCTTTACCATCCAAACTTCAAGTCGTTCGCTTTCTCATTGGAGGAAAAAATAAAGAAATAGAATCCTAATCTTCATTAAGTAAAAAGATGAATGGAAAAACAGCAGACCCACACAGGGCGTAATGCTTCTTACGAGTGCAAGTGAAAGGAGGGAGTGAGTCATTACTGCATACTTCATCCCTCAGACGCCACTGGCCTGGTAAGAATGGAATGTATATATACAGTCCATGACATCAACCCCACAACCATGACGATACGGATCAGGAGGACCATATTCGTGCTCAAGGGTCGTATTAAGTATGCCTAAGTAGCGTCAAATACCTTACGTATGCCTCACCATGGACTGGGAGGTCTTCTACCCCCTACAGCTGGGGTCTGGCACCTTACCTTACCTTACGTATACCTTACGATGGTTTGGGAGGTCTTCTACCCCCAACAGCTGGGGTCTGGCACCTTACCTTACCTTACGTATACCTTACGATGGTTTGGGAAGTCTTCTACCCCCAACAGCTGGGGTCTGGCACCTTACGTATACCTTACGATGGTTTGGGTGGTCTTTCTACCCCAATGCTGGGTCTGGCTGCTCTGGTGTACTTGACAACTACTTGTCCAAGACCTTCTTACGTTACTCCAAAGGAAAGTCTACAGTGTTTGTGCCAACGTCAACCACTCGATTAAACTAGTGATAAAGTTATCATAAACTAGTGATAAAGTTATCATAAACTAGTGATAAAGTTATCATAAACTAGTGATAAAGTTATCATAAACTAGTGATAAAGTTATCATAAACTAGTGATAAAGTTATCATAAACTAGTGATAAAGTTATCATAAACTAGTGATAAAGTTATCATAAACTAGTGATAAAGTTATCATAAACTAGTGATAAAGTTATCATAAACTAGTGATAAAGTTATCATAAACTAGTGATAAAGTTATCATAAACTAGTGATAAAGTTATCATAAACTAGTGATAAAGTTATCATAAACTAGTGATAAAGTTATCATAAACTAGTGATAAATTTATCATAAACTAGTGATAAAGTTATCGTAAACTAGTGATAAAGTTATCATAAACTAGTGATAAAGTTATCATAAACTAGTGATAAAGTTATCATAAACTAGTGATAAAGTTATCATAAACTAGTGATAAAGTTATCATAAACTAGTGATAAAGTTATCATAAACTAGTGATAAAGTTATCATAAACTAGTGATAAAGTTATCATAAACTAGTGATAAATTTATCATAAACTAGTGATAAAGTTATCGTAAACTAGTGATAAAGTTATCATAAACTAGTGATAAAGTTATCATAAACTAGTGATAAAGTTATCATAAACTAGTGATAAAGTTATCATAAACTAGTGATAAAGTTATCATAAACTAGTGATAAAGTTATCATAAACTAGTGATAAAGTTATCATAAACTAGTGATAAATTTATCATAAACTAGTGATAAAGTTATCGTAGTGATAAATTTATCATAAACTAGTGATAAAGTTATCGTAAACTAGTGATAAAGTTATCATAAACTAGTGATAAAGTTATTATTAACTAGTGATAAAGTTATCGTAAACTAGTGATAAAGTTATCATAAACTAGTGATAAAGTTATTATTAACTAGTGATAAAGTTATCATAAACTAGTGATAAAGTTATTATTAACTAGTGATAAAGTTATCATAAACTAGTGATAAAGTTATCATAAACTAGTGATAAAGTTATCATAAACTAGTGATAAAGTTATCATAAACTAGTGATAAAGTTATCATAAACTAGTGATAAAGTTATCATAAACTAGTGATAAAGTTATTATAAACTACTGATAAAGTTATCATAAACTACTGATACAGTTATCACAAATTAGTGATAAATTCATTACTCTCACTGGAATACCATCTGCGACGTGTCGTAACTTACAGCTGAACCAAAAAAAAAAAATCATTACGTAATTCATTCGGAAGTTGGCAAGACTAGCAGATGGAAGACACAAGGCAGTGATATGAACCTACCATTGTTGGAACACAAGTTATGAAATATACTTGACAATGGTCATACCAAGAAACGTCTCAGAAATATACGAATACAACATTCAGAAGAAGAATGATATATATATATATATATATATATATATATATATATATATATATATATATATATATATATATATATATATATATATATATATATATATATATATATATATATATATATATATATATCATGAAGTAAGTGTAGAGACAGTCTCGCCACAACAGGTGAAGCCAAGTAAATATTCTAATATGGGCTTTAAGACCGTTGTTGCCACCTCACGTATATCTACCACCCCATTTGGGGAATCGATCCTCCCGGGTCTTCTTAGTTGTATGCATAGCAAAACCTAACCAGGATCGCCTGACCAGCACGACAGGGTATGTCTAGTCCAGTGGGATTCAACTGGTAGAGCCGGCACACTTACCCACTATAGTGGTGCGGTCAGGCCGTAGCCTTCAGACGGTGTGTGTGTGTGTGTGTGTGTGTGTGTGTGTGTGTGTGTGTGTGTGTGGGTGGGGGAGGGGTTTAAGTCTTACAAGTCGCCATGCTAAGTGAGCAGATGTATGGTCACCTTGCTGCTGTACAGGAATGTTGGGCAGCATGTCTGTGTCTCCCCCTCGCTGTTCAGGGAGAGAGACACACCTCCTCCTCCTCCTCCTCCTGTGTGTGTGTGTGTGTGTGTGTGTGTGTGTGTGTGTGTGTGTGTTTACACTGTTGCTTCTTCTTTCATTCCCCTTCCTCATCGATCAAGCTTTCCCGACATTCCTTCAGGAATGACTTGGACCTTGGGAGACACGTACCTTCTTCCAATACGACCACATATATATTTTTTTTTTTTCCTTTTCATTTTTGAATTCGTTTTCTTTTAAAGGAGTTTATGGTGGTCAAAGTTTAAACCAAATGTAAACAAACAGAACGTATTTAATGAGCTATTGTTCCTTACAGTCCTGAATTAACGAGGCCAAACATCGTATACACAGTGCCTTTCAACGGACCCCAGCCAGTGCACAGGTCTACAGACCCCAGCCAGTGCAAAGGTCTACAGACCCCAGCCAGTGCACAGGTCTACAGACCCCAGCCAGCGCACAGGTCTACAGACCCCAGCCAGTGCACAGGTCTACAGACCCAGCCAGCGCAAAGGTCTACAGACCCCAGCCAGCGCACAGGTCTACAGACCCCAGCCAGCGCACAGGTCTACAGACCCCAGCCAGCGCACAGGTCTACAGACCCCTGCCAGTGCACAGGTCTACAGACCCCAGCCAGTGCACAGGTCTACAGACCCCAGCCAGCGCACAGGTCTACAGACCCCAGCCAGTGCACAGGTCTACAGACCCCAGCCAGTGCACAAGTCTACAGACCCCAGCCAGCGCACAGGTCTACAGACCCCAGCCAGTGCACAGGTCTACAGACCCCAGCCAGTGCACAGGTCTACAGACCCCAGCCAGTGCACATGTCTACAGACCCCAGCCAGCGCACAGGAGAAACCTGAGGTTTGCCTCCTCGTCTACGTGGTTCCCTGTACGTGTTATGGTCAACAAAAACCTATTTCTGCCATTCTTTAAGGGTCAAAGGTCAACTCTTACTATTCTAGCATAGGTCAAAAATTCCCAGCGAGACACTTGTTATGCCTCAAACAACACGTATTACACACGTGTGATTAAGAGATCACTTTTTTTCAATTCTTTACGGGTCAGAGGTCACCACCAGAGCACTCCATCTCTCTGGCCACCCATCACTCAGCAGTATTTAACACAATGTTCAGGAAATGTCTTTCCTCATGAGCCGTGTGTGAGAGCAATGATAAATCTCTTGACGACCATTTTTAAGCCTTTCCCAAAGCCACAGCTCACTAAATAATACATTCAATTTCTTGCCACTGATTCACTGTACTACGGCCATTGTTCATGACACACTATCCAAGGTGTATACACATGTGTATATGTATACATATACACATGTGTATATGTATACATATGTGTAAATGTTTATGTGTATATGAGTATATGTGTATCTGTATATGTGTATATGTATATGCGTATATGAGTATATATGTGTTTATGAGTATATGTGTGTATATGTATATGGGTACATAAGTATATGTGTGTGTATGTGTATATTAGTATATGTGTGTATATCAGTATATGTGTGTGTATATCAGTATACGTGTATATATGTATAATCATTCACTCGTGGGAGTCCTTCCACATAAGAGACACACACATTCCTCTCTCACCGCCACTCAAACAGTTAAGGCACCATATACTCAAGACCCTGGAAGATGTGGCTGTGAGTCCTGTACCCTCACGCACGTTCGCTGCCAGTCTCCCCCCAGGGAACTTCACCACCAGTCGTTCCTGTATCAGTAGCCATCACTTTACGTGTGTAGTGCATCCTGGCCTTGCCCACCCCACCCTCCCTCCACCCGTCACTACAATCCTGGCTCACAACCTCCAGCAAGCTGTGCGTGACACACCAGAAACAATAAGAAGCACGCGCACTCACACACACACACACACACACACACACACACACACACATACAGAAGCTAGGAGGGTGTGTGCATACATACACGAGAGTAAAAGTACAAATTAGTATATACCAGGTTGAGAGACGGGGCAACACGCACGTAAAACTCTCCTCCCCGTAACATACAAATACCGATCATCATCTACGTGCTCGTCCGAAGCGCGGAGGTAGCCAGCCCCGCCTTGCTCTTCAGCTATTCTCTTCACGTGAACACTCGTGACCAGTGCACGGGGGTCGAACTGTGGCTGTCTGTCTACACTCAATTAAGCAGTTCATTCATCCGTGGGGGTTTGGTCGATAAATTGGGTACATGACCTCAGGCTTGGAGATATATATATATATATATATATATATATACTTAGTCGCTGTCTCCCGCGTCAGCGAGGTAACGCAAGGAAACAGACGAAAGAATAGCTCAACCCACCTACATACACATGCATATACATAAACGCCCACACACGCACATATACATACCTATACATTTCAACGTATATATACAAATACATAGACAGACATATACATATATACACATGGACATATTCGTACTTGCTGCCTTCATCCATTCCCGTCGCTATCCCGCCACACATGAAACAGCACCTCCCTTCCACCAGCGCGCGTGCGAGGTAGCGATAGGAAAAGACAACAAAGGCCACATTCGTTCACACTCAGTCTCTAGCTGTCATGTGTAATGCACCGAAACCACAGCTCCCCTTTCCACATCCAGGCCCCACAAAACTTTCCATGGTTTATCCCAGACGCTTCACATGCCCTGGTTCAATCCACTGAGTACAATCACTGTTATCACCTCACAGTTCTATCTCATGTGTGTATTTGCAGCCGAATGGCTAACGAAAGTCAATACAATGTTCATCAACATCATTAAACACACACAAACACAAACACACACACACACAGACACACAAACACACACACATATACAATGTCTTGTGATACCTATACCCCCACAGCACCACACTAGAACCTCGTTGTGTTGTGGTGTCACGACACTCGAGCCCCGTCTTTGTTGCCAGGTCACCCCAGGGGACCCCGGGAGCGTGGGGGCGACCTCCAGCCACACGACCCTGATGGAGGTCAAGACCCAGCAGTAAAGAGTAAACCTTTACACAACGTCTCAGCACCTCGGAGGTGTGGAAAAAGAGTACCTCCACCTCTCTCTCTCTCTCTCTCTCTCTCTCTCTCTCTCTCTCTCTCTCTCTCTCTCTCTCTCTCTCTCTCTCTCTCTCTCTCTTCGCTTGGACCTTGGGTGTGTGTGGTCTGTGTAACACTGTAAGTCCTCATTCTCTCTCTCCTAATCCTGTCTGTGTCCCTCCATCTCCCACTTTTTACGTATCAATCTATCCATTCATCACTCACTGTCACTCGTCCTCTCCATCCCTATATCTCTCCTCGTTGTCTCCCTCCCTCCACCTCTTCCTCAAAACATTAAAAGCTTCAGAACGACCCTCCAACTCCACATCCGACTCTCCAACTCCACATCTGACTCTCCAACTCCACATCCGACTCTCCAACTCCACATCCGACTCTCCAACTCCACATCCGACTCTCCAACTCCACATCCGACTCTCCAACTCCACATCTGACTCTCCAACTCCACATCCGACTCTCCCACTCCACATCCGACTCCCTTATGAAAGAACCAGATGTTGCCTCGTCTTCAGGTCACTGGAGTCTACAGTGCGAGGCACTCGGCTCTGAGTATATCATTGTGTATCATAACTCTTGATCAAGGATGAGGTACAGCGCTCCGCCTGCCACTTGTTAAGCCGTGAGTGAGAAGTCGCCTTCGGCGAGGTTGTATCCACACCGTCAGTTTGGTCGAGGAACTTCTCGCTCCAACACTCCTAAATCAGGAGGGAAGTACTTCCCTGGGCGGCTGGTGTCTACAACCTACTGACACGAAGGGTGTAAGATGGTTCCGGCCATCACTTCAACACTCCTACGTCAGGAGGGAAGTACTTCCCTGGGCGGCTGGTGTCTACAACCTACTGACACGGAGGATGTAAGATGGTCCCGGCCATCACTTCAACACTCCTACGTCAGGAGGGCAGTACTTCCCTGGCGGCTGCTGTCGACAACCAAGTGTGTAGCAAGTTAAGCACAGATCATAACGCAGTGCAGCCACCTCACCGTATTGTGGAAAGGCTTCCTTAACTCTCGACAACAATCTCTTCAGTACTGAATACTACTTACGATACAAACATTAAGGTAAACAGTTTCAGCCATGAAAAAAGTTGACGATCATGATGACACAGCGGTACACAAGATGTTCAACATCTTTCACAATGCCAAACACACTTGTGTCCACCACACCGGTCCATATTGCCCAACACCAATCAAAAACGCCTTCCTTCCAAGGCCCAAACAAGTGGCAACACCAGACGAAACTCTGCACACAAAAACAATTTCTGATATGGAAATTAACCCTGATTATTATCGAGTGAGCCACGGGTCGAACCTTTGATTCCCTGCATCGAGTGAGCCACGGGTCGAACCTTTGATTCCCTGCATTAAGTGAGCCACTGATCGAACCTTTGATTCCCTGCATCGAGTGAGCCATGGGTCGAACCTTTGATTCCCTGCATCGAGTGAGCCACGGGTCGAACCTCTGATTCCCTGCATCGAGTGAGCCACGGGTCGAACCTTTGATTCCCTGAACGGGTCGATCCTTTGATTCCCTGCATCGAGTGAGCCACGGGTCGAATCTTTGATTCCCTGCATCGAGTGAGCCACGGGTCGAATCTTTGATTCCCTGCATCGAGTGAGCCACTGGTCGAACCTATGATTCCTTACATCTAGCAAGCCACTGGTCGAACATTCAAATTATTGGTCTCTGCCTTCAAACCTCCGCTCTGTCCACTTACAAACTCGGTTACATCCAGTGACATTGACCACTCCTGCTACGTAAAACTCACCTTCCACTCAGGGCACAACATCTCTCACTTTACTCCTCCCCTTATGGCTGTTCCAACCACCAATAGGTCCACTCAGCAATCTACGACCTTCCATCAGTGCACCACTCCGCTGACTCAGCGTTTCACTTGAACTACTGACGAAGTAAACCGTCCAAACTCAGGACTTCTCTCTTTCCACATACCAGTCCACTTCTACCGGAGACTTATCCCCTTCCACAATGACCCTCACTCCGTCCAAACACCACTCCACTCCTTTCCACGGAAAGTTAAACTCCCTCCCTAAAAGACTTTGCTCCATCTCCTCAATATTCCACTCGTAACACTCCATTCATCGCAAGCTTCCATTCCTCTCAGCATGACACACACACACACACACACACACACACACATAAGGTCATACGCTCACGGAAAGGGAGTCTAAAGACAACGTTCGTGTCATATCGGGATTTCGTTTTCACGAAAGTCATGGACTAAAGTCCACATCGAAGCCAGGTCTTAACTGCAAAATAAAGAAGGTTGATGAAGGAGACGGACAAGAGAAGAGGACAATTTTCCGCACAACACACAGCACAGCATGCTGCCTCCCACCCACCAGGTTTCCCTTCCTCTCCCCTCACTGCTAACACAGCAGCCTTCACCGTCGTGACCCGACGGTCAACTCACGTGACCAACGCAACACAACAGCAATCAAACCGATTCAACTTTTATAGTGATTCAGCCAAACTAAACACTTGTGTATGACATGCTTGGCCACGTCGCACAGGAAGTGACTGCGTAATTCAAGGGCATGCGACACGCAGTGACAAAAATATAACACAAAAAACATCTATAATCATTACGATTTTATTTATCTTCTAGTTCACAGAGTGAGCCTGGCTCTCGTTGGGGGGTCGGGTGGGATAACAAGCCCCCGACCCCACCCTAGCTAGGCCCAGTGCTTAGGTCCCTCACCACCGGCAGGCCGCCCTAGACCATAGGGCCCGCATCTCCTGAGGTGTAGGCAGGTTTAATCTCAAACAACAACAGCAACTTCTAATTCACAAAACCATCCACTCGTGGGCTTTACAGAACAGACAGACAGACAGACAATGGACAAAACTGAACTGTCAGGGGAATCGTCTCCCGAATTTCTACCGCGAGAGCTGGCTGAAGGTACACAAAAAATATATATCGGCTGTTTGGTTTAGAACGTCTGTCTGTGGATGACAAGTTGAGGATATCTAAACTTTAAGAGTCGAAACTTCGGTGGAGACCAGAAACTTGAAAATGGCTCGGATTCTGAGTGATCGAGATTGGAAAGACTCGGATTTTGAGTGATCGAGACTTGAAGACTGGGATTTTGCGATGGTCGAAAGTTGGGGTCGAAGCTTCAGGTAAGAGAGACTCGGTATGGGAGAAGAGCTTCAGGGGGTCGAGCCTTATGACAACAGAGCCTTATAAAGGTCAAGACTAACGGGAACCGAAGCTTCAACGAATCAGGATCTATCGATGACACGAAATGCTTCATAGATTCTGAATCCGGGAGGCTCAAAGCTTCAGTGGGTCATGACTCGGAAGCTTCAGACATCAGGATGGCCGAAGCTTCATGATTTGCGACTCAAAGAAAAAATGAAGATGGATTTGGAAGCCTTGAGGAAGATGGAACGGTGAACCTAGGGTCGTGATCCTCTCCAGGCCGCCCCAGGCACGTCCACCAACTCAGTAAATACAACGATAAAGCTGTCCATAAACATACGTAAACGCGGCACGCATCCTCTACTGTAAACGCTGTAAATAAGTGTAAATAAAGAGCATCCGCGGTTACGCTATCGGGGATGGACCAAACTGTCCATGTGGATGAATCTCATGAGTGAGGAGACGATGAAGATGATGGGAGGGAGGGAGGGAGAGAGGGAGGGAGGGAGGGAGTTCTTGATGACGAAAAGACGAAGGTAAAAGTAGACGATGATGATGATGATGATGATGATGAGGAGGAGGAGGAGGAGAAGGGGGAGGACTGGCACTGGGCGTAAAGGTCATATGGGTGGAAGGGAGGGGGAGGGATGGAAGGGGGGGGAAGGAAGAGGGAGAAGGTAGTGGGATTAAAGGACGTGAGGAAGACTGACGATGGTGGGAGGAGCACTCGTCTTCCTACCCACGACGAGGATGGCTGGGCCAGCGCGAGGCGCTCACCCCGCACGAGAGAGAGAGGAGAGAGAGAGAGAGAGAGAGAGAGAGAGAGAGAGAGAGAGAGAGAGAGAGAGAGAGAGAGAGAGAGCTGGAGGGCAAGGTGCCGGGGGTGATGGTCAGGTGTGTGTGTGGTGTCTGTCGCCCAGGGTCTGCTAAGTGTGGTGTGTCCACCGCCGCTGGCCCGGCCTCCTCCTTGCTGACCCGGCACCCTCTGTGGCTGATGACCTGACCACGACCTTACGATACGACCCCTTGACCATGAAGGTACGACCAGCGGAGCACGAAGTTACGACCCCCTACGAAACGACCCCTAAAAGAAATGAGACCTGTCCGATCCCTGGGTGGGTCATGGTGGTCTTTGCACTAGCCCGGCCCTTACAACACAGGTCCGTCCTAGCCAAGGCCCGTACCGTCGTGACCTGAAGCTGTACCTGACTGCTGAAGGGACGTACCGTCGTGACCTGAAGCTATACCTGACTGCTGAAGGAACGTACCGGCGTGACCTGAAGCTGTACCTGACTGCTGAAGGGACGTACCGTCGTTCCCAAAGGGCTTAGTACCGTCCACGTATACCTGACGTACCAATAATACATTACGCACTGCTTAATGTATTACTTAATGTATCACTGGATTTAGTTCTGATACCTGGTTAATGCTTAATAAGCAATAGCCAGGTGCCAGAATTGAATGGAAACATGTTTTATTAGGCGCCGACATTTCATTAAAGGAAACGACGGTAAACGTGTTATGAAACACAGCAGCAATAGTAGTAATAACAGAAAACGTAGAGCTAGCATTTTCTTTTTAATATTGGCTGAGACGGCACGGGCAAGTGAACACCCTAATCAAGGCCATCTCATTCACGATATATACATTCATTTCTTCATACTTCATCGCCGTGTCCCGCGTCAGCGTGGTAGCGCCAGGAACAGACCGACATTCACTGGGAACCAATCACTCTCTTCTCTTCCTACTTGTGCACATGCTCAATAAAAATTCTCACTGCTTCTAACAACTTACCTCCCACACCACATATTCTTAATACCTTCCACAAAGCATCCTTATCAACCCTATCATATGCATCCTCCAGATCCATAAATGCTACATACAAATCCATTTGCTTTTCTAAGCATTTCTCACATACATTCTTCAAAGCAAACACCTGATCCACACATCCTCTACCACTTCTGAAACCACACTGCTCTTCCCCCCAATCTGATGCTCCGTACATGCCCTCACCTTTTCAATCAATAACTTCCTATACAACTTACCAAGTATACTCAACAAACTTATGCCTCCGTAGTTTGTACACACACTATCATCCCCTTTGCCTTTACACAGTGACACTATACATGCATTCCGCCAATCCTCAGGCACTCACCATGATCTATACATACAATGAATATCCTCACCAACCAGTCAACAACGCAGTCACCCCTTATCTTAAGACGTTCAACTGCAATATCATCCACTCCAGCCGCTTTGCTACATTTCATATTACGTAAGGTTTTCATGAGCTCTTCTCTCCTCACCAACCACTCTCCACGACTCTCACTTTCCATACCATCCCGACCCAAACACCCTACATCTGCCACTCTATCATCAAACACATTCAACAAACCTTCAAAATACTCACTCCATCTCCTCACTCCATCACTTCCTGTTATCAGCTTCCCCTTTTCTCCCCTTCACCGATGTTCCTATTTGTTCTCTTGTCTTTCGCACATCATTTACCTCCTTCCAAAACGTTTTATTTTCCCTTATGTTTACTGCTTCTCACTCATCCCAACTGTCATTTGCCCTCCTTTTCAACCCGTGCACCTTTCTCTTGACGTCCCGCCGCTTCCTCTTATACATCTCCTAATCACTTGCACTCCTTCACAGTATCATCCAAACGCCTCTCTTTTCTCTTTCACTCGCAACTTTACTTCTTCATCCCACCACACTACTCTTTCTAATCTGTCCACCTCCCACCTTTCGCATGCCAAATGCATCTCTCGCACATGCCTGCAATGTTTCCCCAGATGCCTCCTATTCCTCACACAATTCTCTTAAGGTACCTTAATCAGTGACAATGGTAATGGCTTCTTACCGACACCAGGGAGAAGCTCTAACTACCGGATCGATCTCAAGTGATTCAGGATGACGCCCTCCCACCCTTACACCCACCTCGCCCACACTACCAGGAGCAACCCTGTCTCGCCGCACCACCCGCCAAACACACCTGCACGTACGTCTGCTTCACAAAGCAGAGGGTCAAGAAGGCAGGTGTGGACTGAGTTAGTACATCAGGCTATCAAGTGTTACGTCCAGGCTCGGGCACAGGGGCTGCTGGATCAGCTTAAATGGCCAGCATTAGTGAACAATTGGAGGGCCCGCGACCCAGCCGTGCGCGCGTGTGTGTGTGTGTCGCCCCGGCTACTGCTGCTCTGGTCCTACCCTGTATGGTCTCTCCTGGTGACCAACACCCCTCAACAGCGTCCACTGTGGCTCCCCCACGGACCACTACCCTACAACAGCGTCCACTATGGCTCCCCCACGGACCACTACCCCACAACAGTGCCCCATCTGGCTCCCCCACTGACCACTACCCCACAACAGCGCCCTGATCATTCCCACTCAGGTATGGCTCCTGCAGCGTCCCTGAGGATCTTTCCTTCTCACCCGCGACTCCCACAGTCGCTGGGAGGGCCTCTCCCACTCCCACTCACCAGCCTCTCTCAAAGATGCCGTGGAGATCATTCCAACTGAAGCTTGCACCTCTGATGATCATCACCACTCAAGCACACACGCCTGAGGATCATCCCCACTCAAGCACACATCTTAAGGATCATCCCCACTCAAGCATGCCTCTTACAGTACACAGGCACCGACACAAGTCATCATCGGTTCGAGTCCCCAACTCTCCCCATGATTGGTAGAACGGTACATCAACAGGCCTGCTTAACTAACGGGCCCACTGATATCATGCTACAATATCCAGTGGTTAATGGTTCATCCAGCAAGCTTATAAAACACTGACTCTGAGGGTTTGACACTGGAGAGAGTAGGGGCTCTATGTGAGCCACGTGTATGGAGACCACATGTGTGGAGGGTAGGTGTATGGAGGCGACATGTGTGGAGGACAGGTGCGTTGAGGGCAGGTGTATGGAGGCCACATGCGTGGAGGGTAGGTGTCTGAAGGGCAGGTGCGTGAAGTGAAGGTGTGTGAGTTGAGGGCAGGTACGTGAAGAGAAGGTGTGTGAGTTGAGGGCAGGTACATGAGGCCACGTATATGGAAGGCAGGTGTATGTGTACGAGGCCAGATGTGTACAGGATAGGGACACCTGATCCTCTGTAACACAGCATCAGCCAGGCACCACAGACGCAACACATAACACAGCACCAAGCCTGGCCTCTCCTCTCTCGTGCCCCTGACGCCGTAATGATGTGTTCCTCTGTTCTACGGGTATAATCTCGCCCACAGCTCACGGGAGCTGTATATCTGCATCCCACCTTATGTGATGTGGACCCGTGGCGTGTACCTGGCTCCACACCTTCCCATAGTTTCTGTGTGGCGACCAGTCAGTCGAGGATCCACCGTCACCTCGTCTCCCTTCGCAGAGCGACGATGTGGTAGTGACTTCCTCCGTCATTTTTGATGGCACGAGAGTTCACAAGGAGGCCCACGTTTCCCCACCACCATGATAACACGAGACTTTCCCCCGTGGTGACCATGCCACACACCATGATCATCACAACGACAACTCTGCATCACAACACTTGACCAGGATTGTTGTACAAGCAAATGAACGAAACATATATGGCGCTATTTCAATATATGAATCTATTTCATCCTTTGTCTAAGAATCTCGAGCGTTGACACAAAACTAATAATTCACCCACACCCACAAACACACACACACACACACACACACACACCTTCATATGTGTGTAACACAACGCTTCGTAACCTCTGTGTTAACAACGACAATATCTGAGCTTTCTACTCTGCCACCAGCATACCGTGCCACCAGCAAGCTCTGCCACCAGCAAGCTCTGCCACCAGCATACCGCGCCACCAGCAAGCTCTGCCACCAGCATACCGTGCCACCAGCAAGGTCTGCCACCAGCATACCGTGCCACCAGCAAGCTCTGCCACCAGCAAGCTCTGCCACCAGCAAGCTCTGCCACCAGCAAGCTCCGCCACCAGCAAGGTCTGCCACCAGCATACCGCGCCACCAGCAAGCTCTGCCACCAGCATACCGCGCCACCAGCAAGCTCTGCCACCAGCAAGCTCTGCCACCAGCAATTAACGTGTGTCTCCATTACGAGTAATTAACATGCAAGCACCTTAAACTCTTGGTAACTGGCCGATCGTTAATCATATAAACACACCCCGCACTTATCGTTTTACACTGACAACCTCATCATACCTGAGGCACTATAATGATACTACTACTACTACTACTACTACTACTGCTAATAATAATAATAATAATAATAATAATAATAATAATAATAATAATAATAATATAATAATGATAATAATAACAAAAGAATGAGAAATAAGGATATACTCACAAAGACACTCATAACACTACAATGCTCATCACTTAAAGGAATTACCAGTAGATCAGGCTGACCCACATGTGGAGCTCAGTATCTGCTGAATTTCTTTCATCACGTCTTCACCCCATCAGTAAACTGCCCACACGAACAGCTTCATTGCTCAGCCTAGCCCATCCCTCCACATCCAAAGTCTACAGCAGTACACCTTTACGTCCTTGTGAACAAGACTCTTTCCCCTGGTTCACGTCCTGCGCTCTACGTACTGTGGTTTAGCATCTTATTAACAACTGTTCGCCGAAGACGTAACTTGTCTGGTTGACAAACACGAAGGCTATAAACATTCCCATCATTTTTTTTGTCTAGGTTTTTTTTTTTCTTTTTTTTCAAGGAACAGAGTATACAGTTCTGGTCATCATACTTGTAAAAGACACAAACAGAATGGAGAGAGAGAGAGAGAGAGAGAGAGAGAGAGAGAGAGAGAGAGAGAGAGAGACTACAGCGTCGAGCGACCTACATGATCCCCTGGACTTAAATTCAATCATCCCAGGGAAAGAGAAGGTTAAGAGGTGATCAAACACACGTACTCGACATCTTCTCAAAGGCTTTGTTAATCTCAGTCTAAGCTGCTACATGAGGCTTGCTTCATCTGACTACAGTGCCTTGCTAGGTTGAAAATATGAAAAAGATAAAATGTAAACCAAATGATAGGAAAAATGTGTTATTATCTAGTGTGTGTGTGTGTGTGTGTGTGTGTGTGTGTGTGTGTGTAAACACATACTTACTCGCCAGAGATTCGATGAGTGTAAATGAGATTATCATTCATGTATTCCAAAGGCATTATATATATATATATATATATATATATATATATATATATATATATATATATATATATATATATATATATATATATATATATATATATATATATATATACATATATATATATATATATATATATATATATATATATATATATATATATATATATATATATATATATATATATTCAACACGACACATGGTATAAATAATTAAAGTCAAAGGTCCAAGAGGAAGAATGAGAAATAATCCAAAATTACCTCACATGTAAGTCACCACCTCACAAAGGTCATTACCTCAGCAAAGTCATTGCCTGAGGAAGGCCATTACCTCACAAAGGCCATTACTTCAGGAAGGTCATTATACGTAACACAGTGGACTTAATTATTCCAGACACGTGATCATGTATATCCCAGTACAGTAAGAACCAGAGAGAGAGAGAGAGAGAGAGAGAGAGAGAGAGAGAGAGAGAGAGAGAGAGAGAGAGAGAGAGAGACAGACAGAGAGAGAGAGAGAGAATGGTCTAAAAATGTTACCAATGTTATGGTGATGTTAAAAAAAAATGTCTAAGCCTTTAAAAAAAACAAAGTAAGGTTTAGTCGATCCTGGGAGTCATATAGTGCTACACAGAGCGTCAGAAGAACGTCACTTCAAACTTCCACTTGACAACTGTCGACCATCTGAAAACTTCGATCACTAAACGCTAACCTCAGGCGTTCGTCTACGCTGAATCTTTCATTCTTCATTCAAACCTGCAATCACAAGTGGTTTGTGAAATGAAAGAAAAACGAAAATAAGAGCGAAGGTTAATAAGGTAATTACGTCATGATCATGTCAGGAAGACTCGACCATTACTGTAATAGTTCCATGGTACAGTATTACCCCCATAAGTCTGGCAACATGTTTTTGAACCACCCTGTACAGTATATGTAGATGACTACAGTCACGGACGATTGTCGAAAGTCACGGACGCTCGTCCTCACGGATCCTGGGCCGTCAGGGAAAAAATACAACAAAAAAATAGAACAGGGATAAATGAAGACATGAGTAACGAGAAATGAGGAAGAGGGATGATGTAAGTAAGAGCTTTTAAGAATGGATTAGACCATAGCTGTTAGGAAGGACAGGTGAGGGAAGATGGTACCTAACGTAGCTGTGTGTAAGGAAAGAAGCAGACAACACAACGGCCTACCACACAACTTGATTTGCCAACTACCACTCAGTGGATATCATATGATGGTGTAGCTTGCCGTGTGCTGTGGTGTAGATAATGATATGGTGGGAGGGCACACAAGTGATCAATTCTGAGAAGATGAATCTGGATTAATATCTATAGAGGAGGGAAAGAGAGAAAGCACTGCGGCGTAAGGCAACAGGATTATAGAGCGAGGTCAGCCTGGGAGACGGGGTTTACATCACACTGCCTTGGGCTCAACTCTGTCTCTCAAGAAATTTTATAGAGTTCGAGCCTCCATAGATGACAGAACAGGACTCCATATAAGGACGGGTCAAAACTTTATATAATCGAAGCAGCTGCTCGGAGAATGACGAATTTACGGCTTCAAAACATGACTCCCAGTTTCTAAGAGGCAGACTTTACGGAGCGTGTCATGAGTTTCCACGACAGCGTGCTGTGAGGTGGTATGACACAGTGGTTATCAGAGGTGATGGGAAAGTTGTGAGATCGTGGAACATGAAATGGCGGAGAAAGTGAGTCTTGGAGACAGGTTATGTCTGTCCGTGTGAGAGAGACACAGGTCGTCATCTGTAATTGAACAGTGGCAGACATAACGACAAAAGACGTGCATTGGAGCAGGAACGAATGACACGGACTGCAAAACTATGGAGGAATACAGGTGCGCATGAGTGCATCTGGCTACCTGGCCAAGATGAGACATCGCAGACGATAAGGAGAGGAACAGTTCAGGTGACGGAGCAGAACCTTGAGGGACGCCACTGTTGACACGGCGGGGTATAGAAGAGGATAATCCATCACCTGCGACGGAGGAAGCTGGACATGAGGGAGGGAGGAGAGTGACGGAGGAAGGGAAGGAGTGAGAGACGGAGGAAGCTGGACATGAGAGAGTGACGGAGGAAGGGAAGGAGGAAGGAAAGGAGTGAGGGGCGGAGGAAGTTGGACATGAGGGAGAGAGGGAGTGAGGGAGGAAGGGAAGGAGTGAGGGATGGAGAAAGCTAGACATGAGGGAAGGAGGGGAGTGACGGAGGAAGGGAAGGAGTGAGGGACGGTGGAAGCTGGACATAAGGGAGAGAGGGAGTGAGGGAGGAAGGGAAGGAGTGAGGGATGGAGAAAGCTGGACGTGAGGGAGAGAGGGAGTGAGGAAGGAAATCTACAGCAGGGGAACTAGGAGATCAGATCCCGATAACACACAATGTCAAAATCCAGGGCTATGTGACGAAACATAACATAAAAAATAACAGTAACGACCATACGTAACGTAATATAACCCGACACAGTAACGTAACAGAGAATACCATACGTGACGTCATTATAAGGTAACACACACGAACCTTGCCAAGCAAGACACGTCATCTTCAGCTTGCCATAGTGTTGATGACCTGACTGACCCAACCACACCCCAGGGTCAACCACACAACACTGACCACATTGCCCAAACACTGACAACACTCCCCTCCCCTACATACTGACAACACTCCCCTCCCCCACACACTGACACCACTCCCCTCCCCCACACACTGACACCACTCCCCTCCCCCACACACTGACACCACTCCCCTCACCCACACACTGACACCACTCCCCTCCCCCACACACTGACAACACTCCCCTCCCCCACATACTGACAACACTCCCCTCCCCCACACACTGACAACACTCCCCTCCTCCACACACTGACAACACTCCCCTCCTCCACTATACCCAATACACACAGAGCAGACCATTACAGTAATGCTAGGCGCTGACGTATTCTATTATTATTTACCACCCCAAAATCCCTGACCATAATAACACTGACGAAGTATTACTCCCAAGCGAGATGCATTAAATTACAGGACCCATGTGAATTATTCATGGGTCCTTAATTGCCTGCACTAAGTTCCTGAACTGGAAATACAATGGTTGTGGAGGGCAGCAAACATTCCCACTGGGGTCAACACTGGATGGTAATACCACCCCCCCACACACGGCCTTCCACTAGAATCAAAACACCAACACAGTCAATCAGGCGGGTCAACAAATTAGTACAAATTGTGACTAAAGAGTTTTATGGATTTTGTTCCCTGTTTAGGAAGGCACGATCCTTGAGGACGACGGTACGATCCTTGAGCACGACGGTACGATCCTTGAGCACGACGGTACGATCCTTGAGCACGACGGTACGATTTGGACAGTGTCAAAGGCTTTCATCAACCTCTGATGGAGGGAAAAGTGTCAAAGGCTTTCTTTCATCAACTTCTGATGGGGAATAGTGTCAAAGGCTTTCTGGTCGTCTAGCAGCACACAGCGTTCGCCATCCATCTACTTGGTCTACGACCGACCTCACACTGTCGTAAAACTCTGACACGTTCATGATGCAGGGATATCTGTTGTCTAAATCCGTGTTGTTCCCGAGTTAGTTGAAAAGTTTCTCCTTGTGTGTGTGTGTGTGTGTGTGTGTGTGTGTGTGTGTGTGTGTGTGTGTGTGTGTGTGTGTGTGTGTGTGTGCGCGCGCGCCCCATGCATGAGTGTCCATGACCGTGGTCAATATGGCGTGATCAGTCTCCATACTATGACAGTCATGACACTACCATAATAACAAGGTCGACAACACATGTGCTACATCTTCGTAATTAGTGTCATGGTTCTCCTGGTGTCATGCAGCGCCAGCTACGTATCATGCGTTGTCAGCCACGTATCATGCGTTGTCAGCCATGTATCATGCAGTGTCAGCCACGTATCATGCAGTGCCAACTACGTATCATGCATTGCCAGCCACGTATCATATGTTGTCAGCCACGTATCATGCAATGCCAACTACTATCATGCAGTGCTAGCCACGTTTCATGCGTTGTCAGCCATGTATCATGCGTTGTCAGCCATGTATCATGCAGTGCCAGCCATGTAATCATGCAGTGCCAGCATGGAAGCTCCCCCGTTGGATGGACACATACCACCAGCCTTTAAAAAAATAGATATAACAATCTGAACCATATAATATATATATATATATATATATATATATATATATATATATATATATATATATATATATATATATATATATATATATTATTCTTTTACGATGGAGACTACAGTCACAGACAAAAGCCCATGTCAAGGCCAGGCATTAACTGAAATACAAAAAGGTTAATGAAAGGAAATTAGAGACAAGGGAAATCATTTACACATTTTGGTAGGAAGTGAAAAACCTGTCTTTTAAAATGTACCAGGTCGTAATTATTGGGAAAAGACACGAGAAGATAGAGAGTTCCAAAGCTTCGACGTGTACGAAAAGAAACAGCTTACAAAACGGCCCACCCTTGGGTTGCCAACGTCCACACAGTAATCATGTGACGCAGCAGCTTGCCCAGTATTGCATGGTCTAGCTAGTGGTGGGGACACACAAGCAGCCAGCTATCGGGGGCAAAAACCAAAGTAATATCCATAGAAGATGGCAAGTGAACCAACATTGTGGCGTAGGGCAAGGGGGTCAGTTTTGGAAGTTAGCCTGGGAGAGTTTATAAGTCGAACCACTTTCGACTCAACTCGGTCATGTGAAGATACAGAGGTAGAACCTCCCCAGATGTGAGATCAGTACTCCATACAAGAACGAATCAATCCTCTGTGTAAACGAAGCAACTGTCCAAATAAAAAAGAAATTTCGACGCCTAAACGCGACTTAAAGTTTCTTGGAGGCAGACTTAGCTATTCCTGTAATGTGAGGTTTCCAAGAATGAGTGGACGTTACAGTAATACCAAATAGGTCCATTAAGAGGTGGAATTACGGAACAGTCAAAGGAGAGACGTGAGTTATGAGGAGTTTTCGATAGAGAGATGGGTAGGAACTGGATCTTGAGGGCATTAAACTTAACCAGACTTCGTCTACCCAAGTGAGATATCCTGTCCAAGTCTGAGAGTACTGAGGAAGCTGTGTCATGACGAGATGCAGATCGACTGAAAGAAGAAGGACCAGAATCGGAGGAAGTGGAGGAATGCAGTGTTGAGTCGTCACCGTATGAGTGCACTTGGTTATTTGTGGAAAAGAGGAAATCGTTGATAAAAAAAAAAAAAAAGTGTAGGTGACAGGACGGAACTTTGAGGGACACCGCTGTTGATGGAGAAAGGGAGGAAGGCTGGTCCATCAACAACCACAGAGATGGATTGGCAGGGGAGGAAGCTAGGTATTAAGGAGCAAAGTGAGGGAGGGAAGCCAAAAGAGGGGAGCTTAGCGATGAGACCCCGATGCCATACCCTGTCTAAAGCTTTGGATATGTCAAGGGTAACTACACATGACTCACCAGAATCTTTAACGGATGATGACCAGACATTAGTAAGATAGGAAGGAATATCACCAGTGGATCTCGCCTTACGGAAGCCATACTGATGATCAGAGAGAAGACTGCGGAATTCAAGGTGTTTAAGGATATGGGAGTTGAGGAGGGATTCAAAGACTTTGGAAATGGTAGATGTCAAAGCAATAAGACTATTGTTAGAACGGTCAGCCTTCTTAAGGATGGATCAACGCATGCTTCCAAGAAGAAGCAGTAAATAAGATCTGGACACAAGTAATCCATACGTAGCAATACAGAAGAAGTAATGCGACCCGGAAAAGTCTTCACATTGTCTCAGCAGGTCACCAGCGCATCATTTGCCATCGCATCAGGTGCCATCGTATCAGGTGCCAGCGCATCAGGTACCAGCGCATCAGTGGCCAGCGCATCAGTGAGCCAGTTCATCCAGCGACCAAGGGTCATATTGGCATGTAGAACGCACAAACCATGACACTAGATTGATCTCCCTCAAATATATGTTGCTTACATCATAATGCTTCCTGATTCATGCTACCCCATCGCTGTCCAGACAGGAACAGTGAACAGCTCTTGGAAAGATGCAAATACAGAACAACCAGAGGCTATATCATGACACAAAAGCAGAAAGAAACACTGTTAATGGTGTGAAGTACATTTCATATCATACGAGTGGACGACTGTAATACACTAAGTAATGACACTATGAAGAATATGAGAATAGAGAATGCTCCAGACATGTGGTCCCGCACGAGTGTACAACTCCCTCCCTCTCAGTACAGTAACGAGTGTATAATACCAAACAGGCAATATATATATATATATATATATATATATATATATATATATATATATATATATATATATATATATATATATATATATATATATATATATATATATATATATATCGGACAGGCAATCTATCCAACTTCAACTGACGTGAGATTCATTCAGACAATATCATCATGTAAACAGCTCTGGCAGAAGATCCCAAGACAGGGATTCATCAGGATACACAGCTTGGTGTGGGAGTCCTCAGGGTACACACCTGGGCATTCCAAGACGACCTACCCCGTGGTGATCACATTCATCAATTCATTCTGGATTTACATACAAGAATACAGAGAGGTTTTGCTGACCCCTCGCTCGTCCAAGAGGTTTACCTCAGACCACAGTAATGGATGTGAGTTCTTCCTGCCTGGTTCCTCTTCATACTAACAAACATATATATATATATATATATATATATATATATATATATATAATATATATATATATATATATATATATATATCTTTTTTTTTCTTTCATACTATTCGCCATTTCCCGCATTAGCGAGGTAGCGTTAAGAACAAAGGACTGGGCCTTTGAGGGAATATCCTCACCTGGCCCCCTTCTCTGTTCCTTCTTTTAGAAAATCAAAAAAAAAAGAGAGGGGAAGATTTCCAGCCCCCCCGCTCCCTTCCCTTTTAGTCACCTTCTTCGACACGCAGGGAATACGTGGGAAGTATTCTTTCTCCCCTATCCTCAGGGATATATATATATATATATATATATATATATATATATATATATATATATATATATATATGAAGAAAAATGGCCTCTCGTCACGAGGATTCATGCCGTATCAAGTCCAAACGTCTAATTTGCAGTTTTTTCGTGGAGTTAGTGACGGGCTACAGCGGCTTGCCTCTGTCCTCGTTGAGACTGGGTTCGGCTCTTGAGCATATCATACACACCAGTGAATGACCGTGTGTGTGTGTGTGTGTGTGTGTGTGTGTGTGTGTGTGAGTGTGTGTGTGTGTGTGTGTGTGTGTGTGGTAGTTGGCTCGTAAATACCAGTGGTGTGCAATGCACCGGGGAAAAGCTTGTATATATATATCGTCGGCAAAACATGGGAAATAATGCACATATAAAACGACATGAATTTATTTTTCACCCCATTTTCTCATAGTTGGCCACACACCACATAAAAAAAACACCATGTAGAGAGAGAGAGAGAGAGAGAGAGAGAGAGAGAGAGAGAGAGAGAGAGAGAGAGAGAGAGAGAGAGAGAGAGAGAGAATTGAATACGACAGTACGTTAAGGTTTACTAGTATTCTTTCTTATGTTCACTTATTTTCTTAACATCATTATTCTACCATTAGGTAGCTGCTCAAACACCGGTTGTCAAAAATTATCCATTTTTTCCAATCAAGGCTCCGCCTTCACAGAGGCATCATCATAAATCTACAAAAAAAAAAAAATAAAAAAAGAAGAGAAAAAAACGCGTCACAAAACTTGGATATGATACGTAAAATGGAAACAAAAATACATATAAGAAACATACTCGGAATATAACATACTCGGAATGTAACATACTCGGAATGTAACATACTCGGAATGTAACATACTCGGAATGTAACATGGAATATAACATACTCAGAATATAACAACTCGGAATATAACATGGAAAATAACATACTCGGAATATAACATGGAATATAACATACTCGGAATACAACATGGAATATAACATACTAGGAATATACCATAATCGGAATATAACATATTCGATATATAACATACTCGGAATATAACATACTCTGAATATAACATAATCGGAATATAACATACTAGGAATATAACATATTCGATATATAACATACTCGGGATATAACACCGGGGTACATAGCACATAAAAGCAATGGGGAAAACAATAAAAGCGATACAAATGAACACTATCATGACGGCCATACAAGATATGGAACGGAAATACAGAAAACCTTACACTTGGAAGAAACACACAAGAACTATAGAGAGAGCAAAGCGACGAGTTACCACGATGACTGCCAAACATATCTCACGTCAGCTGGGTGACCACACCACTTAAACTTACCCCTAGAAAGATGATGATTAGGAGGTGATCTAATGAGGGTATTAATAATTAACCATTATTGACTTTAATAGCCATCATCTGAGAAGATATTTAAAGGATAAATCAACCTGATCTCACCATTGATGATGGATACATTCTCTCACTGGTGGGTAAGCATGGGTTCTTCGATCAGAGCAGCGTGCGTTCACTTCATCAAGACGTGTCAACATGTGGGATGCTTTACCAATATGTGTAGTTCGTGAAGAGACACGACACATACTTAAATGTTTGCCTCAGGCGCACGAGCGACATCATCATCACCTCCGCCTCTCTGGTTACATCTAAAGTTTCTGGTAAGTCATGTCTTTGTTTATCTCCTCTTAACACACTTATGTGTCTCTCTTTGATTTTTATCTCAATCTGCTTCGATAGAACCCAGTGGTCTTCTTTCGTATTCCTCCATCTGTATTACTCCCTCCCTCTATGTCCACATGCAGGACACGTAACAAAAAGACAAAATCATGAATTTGTCTAACACTGTGTTGATATGGGTCCTCGTTTCCTCGAGCACGTAGGTCCTGAGGAAGGAAAAGATAACCACACATATACAGCGAAAATGCTACTAGGGACGGACCTGCTCGAGGGACCCGTGATTTCCACTTGAGAGAGAGAGAGAGAGAGAGAGAGAGAGAGAGAGAGAGAGAGAGAGAGAGAGAGAGAGAGAGAGAGAGAGTGTACAAGAATGGACACTGGTCAGACCAGACCTTGATAGCCTCACACGTCCGTATGAAGCCGGGTAGGTACACTATAGGCAGACACCCAGCCTATGGACGGTAGGTCGGTGGTCGGAGCAAACCCTGTTAGAATTAGGGTAGTTTCTGCACGACCTTTCTCCTCACGTCAATTCAGAAGAGAATGGCGCAAAGTTTGACAAACGACTCACGTGTGTGTGTGTGTGTGTGTGTGTGTGTGTGTAGGATATACCTATACAGCATCGGCGCAACTCACCGACTTTTGACGTCAAGTGAGGAAATCTCGATCATACATTAGGGGGATTAACCCTCACCATCACCAGGCACCGTGTAGGAGGGGGCCAGCCACGCACCACACCACACCACACGCCCCCCAGCCACCGTGCACCGTCGCATGTTATCTGAGGGATCACCAACCAACCGCTCGTCTATGTTGCCACCCTGACGTTATATAAACCCATACCGGCAACACTGAACTAATGATACACATGTGAACTTTTACTAACGACGAGGAGGGCGAGTGTCACCACACACACACACACACACACACACACACACACACACACACACACATACAGACATCACAACGGGTCGTGCTCACAGAAATATCGGGCCAGAAATATTCCACATTAACTAAATAGTCCCACTTACGTATCAAAGCTATTTTCACATTGAAGAGCTATCAGACCTCTCTCTCTCTCTCTCTCTCTCTCTCTCTCTCTCTCTCTCTCTCTCTCTCTCTCTCTCTCTCTCTCGTAAAGCTCGAGGGTGAGAGGCCACCTTGAAAACAACCACCTCTATAACCCTGATCACTAAAGGCTTCCGGAGGGGCAACACCACCACTACAGCGACTGCAATTACGACAGAAAATTTTTGTTGCATTTTCCCACCGGACATGGATGAATAGATGGTACAGTTATACAAAATCCTGCCAACTCTTGGATGACAAATTAACCTGAAGAAGTTAAATCCTATCAACAAGAGATCCACACAAGGAACAGCGGCCCTGACCCAAGTCTGTACAGATTCCGACACCTTCCAAACCACCAAACATAACACCTGGTCACAGCCGAACCCATCCATCCATCCACCCACCCACGCACACCAGCCTCCCTCACCCCACACACCACGCATGGTCACACATCCACACACAATGATATGGCTCGACCAATCCTCACAAATGATAAACACCAGAAGACCGCAGAAGAGCAAGCACGACAACTGGCTCATAATTAAACCAGTAGGTTCGTACTGAAAAGACAAGCAGTCCAGAAAGGATGGCAAAGACGCGAAGACAGCGATGATACAGACGACAGACACACATCCCAAATCTGGACCACAGGACACACCGCTGGTTGGTTGGTTGGCCCTGGGAGCCTCAGAACACTCAGGGAGGCTCCAGTCACCATTCACCCAGAGATGTACACAATGTGCCATGTTCAGCTTAGCTGTGTGAGTCTCCTTCAGTAAACCAATAGATGCAACATCACTACACACACACACACACACACACAGTCTGCCGGGGGGGGGGGGGGGGGGTCGTGTAGAAAAGGCGCCAAAAAAACCACACTTAATGATCATCCGGCACGTACATCACCAGACACCTTACACCACACACCTGTGCACACTCGTGTCCCCTCTTCCATATCAAGCTATCCCTTCCCCCGTCCCACCTCTTCTTACTTACCTCTGACCACTTTAAGAGAGAGAGAGAGAGAGAGAGAGAGAGAGAGAGAGAGAGAGAGAGAGAGAGATTGCCAGGCTACTCCAGCTTGAAGTAACATCGCGAGAAGTCACCTTTGGCGTGAATGTAGTTAATTATAAATATATATATATATATATATATATATATATATATATATATATATATATATATATATATATATATATATATATATATATAAAGGTGACTTCTCGCGATGTTACTTCAAGCTGGAGGTTGGACGGGTGATCAAACAACCCCCGAGCCAAACCCGTATGACCGTCCTCACGCCCTTAACCTCCCGTCCCCCCTACGTCCATGACCTTCTGATTAATCAAATATACACAATGGCTGTGTGTGTGTGTGTGGGGGGGGGGGGGGGGGGGGTCCAACCTACGTGGCCTTGTGGTGTCCCGCTGCAGTGTCACTGTGTCAAGCTTGGTGCTGATTGATCGAGATGTGTTGCACACACACACACACACACACACACACACACACACACACACACACACACACACACACACACACACACACACACACACACACCTATTAGCAAAGAGATAATTAAGAACGTGCAGAGGAGGGCAACAAAGATGGTATCAGAATCGAGAGAGCTTTCAAATTACAGGGAAAAGCAACTGGCTTTGAATTTGCCGACCACAAGAAGAGAGAAGAATTAGGGACGACCTGATCACAACCTTTAAGTTTTGAAACCAGATTGATGACGTAGACAGCTAGGTAATGACGTGGACAGCTAGGTAATGACGTGGACAGCTAGGTAATGACGTGGACAGCGAGGTGTACAACATATCTTGAGACTTGTTTGAAGAAAAAATAATTATTAATAAAAAAGATGTGAAATGCTTTCACAATACGTGAGTTGTGGATGAATGGAATAAACTGAAGGAGGATATGGTTAATGTAGAGACCATACCTGAATATAGGAAACTGTACGATGGCAGAGAATGTTTGAGAGATGAGGTGACCAGCGACTGTACAACTCCCTCTCCCCGTGCACTACAAAGTAGTTATAACAAAAAGGGAATATCCTCACTTGGCCCCCTTCTCTGTTCCTTTTAGAAAATTTAAAACAAAAGGGGAGGATTTCCAGCCCCCGGCTCCCTCCCTTTTTAGTCGCCTTCTCCGACACGAAGGGAATACGTGGGAAGTATTCTTTCTCCTCTATCCCCAGGGATAATATATATGTATGTATGTGTGTATGTATGTATGTATATATATATATATATATATATATATATATATATATATATATATATATATATATATATATATATATATATATATATATATATGTATATATATATATATAATTTCTGAGTCTGGGAGAGTGTGAGAAGGAAGGAAGTAGAAATATAGATAAAAATAAAAAGATGAATGTTGTTACATTCATCATCGAAGAGTGAAAAGTTGGTTGGAGTGTGAGTTGCAGCGACGAGAACTTGTAGGAAGTGGAATTATCTAGACACCTGGGAGTGGATGCGGCAGCGGATGGAACCATGAGAGTTGAAGCGAACCATAGGGTGGGTAAGGGGGGAAAAAAGCTCTTGGATGCATTGAGTAACGAGTAGAAAAGATAGGCCACTGTCTGTGAGGGGAAAGATGGGTATGTTGTACGTATGAGGGTAGACGTGCTGGATATGTTTTGAGTACAGTATGTGGTTTGTGGAGGGTGAGTCGAATAAGAAATGATAGGGTAAGAGAGAGGTGCGTGGTAGTAGCAGGAGTGTAAATTTGAAAGGAGAAGAGTCTGTGCTGTAATGGTTTGGACATACGAAGAGGATGAGCGAGGAGAGGTTCACCGAGAAAGTATACATGCCAGAAGTGGAGGAAACTAGGAGAGTGGAGAAACCGAGGATGAGGTGATACGAGGCGAAAGATACGTGTAGGGGAATGAATTTGCTGGAAGGTGTGGGGTGTACGTAGGACAGAACGAAATGAAGCGATGTGGTATAAAGGGGATAACGTACTGTCAATAGGCTGAACCAGGGTATATGAAGCGGGTGGTCTTTGAGCACTGGTCGTGGATGAGGAGCTGTGTTTTCGATACACTTACACATGATAGCTAGAAAATGGGTGTGAGGAAATAAGGCCGTTTTACGCCTATTCCTGACGCTACCTCGCTTCGCGGGTAACGGCTAGCAGGAATATATATATATATATATATATATATATATATATATGACAAAACACTGAAGCCATAATTATTGAAATTACTGTTGTCGCGTTGGATAATAAAACCTGATTAAAGTAATTAAAGATAATTATTCGCATTGTTTATTCCCATTTCCACAGCAATAAAAGACAATCAAACCATTAAAATATAAATTTTGTTTTTAAGATGATAGGTCATTTCCGAGGCATGACACAGTGACGACAGGTCATTTCCATGCTATGACCAGGCAGGTGGCGAGTCATTTCCAGGCTATGACATGGTGTCAGGTCATTTCCAAGGCTAAGACAGCATAGCAGGTCATTTCCAAGATATAAACGTGTACATTTATCTACCTGTGTGTCTGTAGGCAGGTGTGCAGGGGTGTGGTAGCGGAGGGCAGTTGTGGAGGGGTGTGGTGGTGGAGGGCAGGTGTGTGGAGGGGTGTGGTGGTGCAAGGCAGGTGTGGACGGGGTGGTGGAGGTGGAGGGCAAGTGTGGACGGGGTGGTGAAGGTGGAGGGCAGGTGTGGAATCGGATGGTGAAGGTGGAGGACAGGTGTGGAAGGGGGTGGTGAAGGTGGATGGCAGGTGTGGAGGGGTGTGGTGGTGTGTGACAGGAACATCTAGCAGTGCAGGATTTCCAGCAGGTAATTACCTCAACACACACAAAGTAGCCACAGCTGGTGACTACAGCCTGTCAGAACCTCGCCACCACAAGAGAAAGTCACACATTAGGGGTCAGTTGTCCCTCGTGTGCCGCTCGATACTCCCATGAACTATGTGCTGCTGAGGCCCAGTGTCATCTGGGATGACGGGTAAGTACTGTCATCAATATCATTATTACTGTATTTATCATTCCTATCATCATCATAATTATCATTACGGTCCGGAACCCTCAATTTTTTTAGGCCACATTCAGCTACGAATTCTATATATATATATATATATATATATATATATATATATATATATATATATATATATATATATATATATTGTCCCTGGGTATAGGGGAGAGAGAATGCTTCCCACGTAATCCCTGCGTGTCGTAGAAGGCGACTAAAAGGGGAGGAAGCGGGGGGCTGGAAATCCTCCCCTCTTGTTTTTTTTTTTTTTTAACTTTCAAAGAGAAGGAACAGAGAAGGGGGCCAGGTGAGGATATTTCCTCAGGGGCCTAGTCCTCTGTTCTTAACGCTACCTTGCTAATGCGGGAAATGGCGAATAGTTTGAAAGAAAAGAAATATATATATATATATATATATATATATATATATATATATATATATATATATATATATATATATATATACATATACACCGGGAGATCGATGCACAAAGTATGTGTGTGTGTATGGCCGGCACAGGACGTTGGCCAAGTGTGATGTTATCAGCTGGCTTTCGGGTAAACAAGAAACAGAGATAAGCGAATGAGGGAGAGACGGTATTAGGATAAACGTGGCCTAATCTATATAAGCTTTTATCTATTATACATTATTAGGTATTGAAAAATAATGCAGTTTTACGTTGCCCATTTTAAAACAGCCTCATACTGTGCTAGTTTATTTTTTGTTGTGTATATATATATATATATATATATATATATATATATATATATATATATATATATATATATATATATATATATATAATGTACAGTAGAGTACATATATGTAATGTACAGTTGAGTACTGACCTTCTCCCTGCCCGTCATTTTGATTCCACTGACGCCGTTGTTGACATGTGCTGTACGATAACTGCGTGTAGCCGTGTCCCGCAGGATCACTGATTACTTATTAGTGCGTTGGCCGAATAATTCGAAAAAAAAGGTTGCGGTCCAGTGATCATTATAATCACGTGAAATATATCTTCCATGATTAGGAAACCCGCTTTTGTATTCATCATTATGGATGATCACAATTCTCATTAGCAGTAGCGCGACTATGTTTCCCTCCCGGGCCGCAGCTCCATCCTGCTGCTGGTCTGGGCGGAGCTCACTGTAGTCAGGAGCCAGAGTGATGTGTGTGGTGTTCCACCTCCGGGACCAGTCTGGTGTTGCACCTCACGCCCACGAGGATCATTGGTCTTAACTTACTAACGCAACACATGGCCACCATTCGGCCTGTTATGTTCCAATGATTTAGCGACGAGCCGCGGAGAAAGCTCCCTCTTACGATATCCTCTTTTAAAACATATTTGGCAATTATTCTAAAATTTAGCCCAGCACAGTTTGCAGTAATGGCCTGTTTCAGGAAATGCCAATTCCCTGAATTATTTCCATTATTCTGGTGACATTTCGCAGAGTCGTGTTGTCCTGAGGGACGTAATATATGCCCCGTGGTGTTCCTTGACTCCTGAACAAGCGCCAGTATATTACGGTCGAGCAATACGACGAAGATTAACTAACCCTCTTTGTCTTAAGGTGGAATCCATCAGCCTCCCTTGTCTTAACACAGAAGCGTTTCCCCAGAACTACCCGCTAACATGGACGACATCTGGCTATTTAGAATAAAATGAATAACATGCATATATACTCATAAATTAGAAGATTCATCCGATATGCATCAGATCCGTGTAAGATTTGAATTTATGCCAAATGTGGACACACGAGTGAAACTCATGGTTGGCATGTTACGAGGCCTCCTTCCTGCATATCTGGGGGGTCCTCGTACCAGATTTTAATTTGTAAACAAAACTCACGAGTGAGATGAGCGGTTACTGCCAGGCTCCCAGGCCCCCCACAACGGATATGGCGCTGGATTAAGGCTCCCAGGCCCCCCACAACGAATATGGCGCTGGGTTAAGGCTCCCAGGCCCCCACAACGGATATAGCGCTGGATTAAGGCTCCCAGGCCCCCCACAACGAATATAGCGCTGGGTTAAGGCTCCCAAGCCCCCCACAACGTATATGGTGCGGGATTAAGGCTCCCAGGCCCCCACAACGGATATGGTGCTGGATTAAGGCTCCCAGGCCCCCCACAACGGATATAGTGCGGGATTAACATTTCATGACCGTTCTGTTCGTGCATACTGCATGCGAAACCAGATGGTCACGTATTTCACCACTTTCATCACATATCGATCAACTTTCAGTGTGCAGCATGTTAGACATAACTGGGTCCTGATGGATGTGAAGTGCACCGAGTATGTGCCCACGTTATCTCAAGTGGACTATATGCACTTAAGCGTTACACTCATATACTGTGAGTGCCTCACGCGCCCTGCAAATGCTTGACGGATTAACATAAGTGCTCCTCGTCTGCTGTGAGTGTGTGAGGGTGACGTTAAACTCGTCTTCAAGCGTCTTGTTTACTGTACTACAAGGTCGCTGCTCGTGTCAACAACACCGTCAGACTGGAGGGCTGAAGATAAGGATATGGAAGTGTAGGAAGAGGCGCCCAGGAGGAACATGTAGAAGCCGAGTTATAGAGAAAAATGTCTACACGTAATAATAATAATAATAATAATAATAATAATAATAATAATTGGAGCGATGTGGTATACCGGGGTTGACGTGCTGTCAGTGGATTGAATCAAGGCATGTGTATGGGGGTGGGTTGGGCCATTTCTTTCGTCTGTTTCCTTGCGCTACCTCGCAAACGCAGGAGACAGCGACAAAGCAAAAAAAAAATAATAATAATAACAATAATATCATTATCATTATTATCATTATTATTATTATTAGCAGTAGTAGTAGTAGTAGTAGTAGTAGTATTGTTATTATTATCATTATCCTTCACGGTTTATTAAATAAATGATGCAGATAAAGGCTGAAAATAGGTAAATATATGCACTACAAACATCGGGCGGGTCTGTCGCAGTAGATGAGGCTATTTAAAAGACAATCTTCAGTGTTTACAGATATTAACACAGTTCACAGATCCGTTCCTGTAGAAGTGTGTGTGATTGAATGACCTTCATGCGGATGTGGCAACGACCTGCAACTCAGGGTCGAGGAATCTATGGTGGCAGGAGGTGACGTTGGCGAAAACGATGGAGGAGCTTCTCCCCCCAACTGTTGGAGATCATGCAGGAGATGGTTGGAGAGAGTCTGGAGGACCAGTGAACTAGTGCGTCATGGAACGTGGGCATGACAGGGAGCGAGGATAATCTTGCATGCCCCTTTCTCGCACCTTTTCTAGCAGTTCCTGATGTGTGTGTTGGGCAGAGGGGAAGGCCAGGTGGGGCAGGCAAGGGTGAGTTCGGGACTGAGAGTTACGTGTTGATGTTCTTGAGTTCAGTGAGCGGGGGAGTTCAAGCCTCTACGGTGAGCGTACAGACAACAGCTGCAGGATCCGATGATGGTGCTGACGTGTTCCTTCGAGCGTAGTTTATCGTCCAGTGTGACTTGGTGGAGTGGACAAGCTTGAGGAGGAGGGGCTCAGGGTGTGGGAGAGGGTTGGAGGCAACACTGATGTGCATAACAAGAGTCTTGGTTGATGGTGGCGTGGTTGGTGGGGGTCCAGATCTGAAGGTTCATGATGGTGCTTTAGGGAGGGTCGTGTCGTCGTCGTACGAGTTGTTGACAACGCTGACATCAATGGGAAAGTCATCAACGTGTGCGTTATGTCATTACTTGTCTGAGCTACACTTCGGGGGGTGAACGCTCGCACGGTCCCATCCTCAGAACTCTCTTTACTATCACACAACTTTGTAAACTTTTCTACACTGTCAGCATTCCTGACTCCATCACGTACATCTTATCTATCTATATTTCTTTTTTCTTTTTTTCTTTCTTTTTTGCTAAATATCTTGTTATGGCGTATGGTTGTTCTGTATTTATATTTTTTCTCAAAAAAGAAACTGTTCATAGTTGAAATCATCCACCTGGTTTACAAACTAAGGTTGTGAGGAAGTCGCTCCTACCTCTTCTCTCTTCCATGACGAGTAAGTTCATATCTTTAACCCACCACCGTAATTCAACCCTTTTAATCCTGGTACAATCTTTGTGGCTCTCCTCTGGTCATAATTCATCAGTTTTCTTATTCTTTTTTCAGTGGAGTGACCAGACTTCACAAACACATTCCCATTCTGGCCTAAGTTGTGAGCAGGTTGCTAAACATCTTGTTATCCAGGTACTTGAACATTAGTCAGATACTTGCTAAACGAGAGTTTGTTTTCTCTGTATATCCCGCCAGGTCTCCAGTGATCACTTAGGGACAACGTCAGCACCCAGGTCCATCTCACACACACACATCGTCCACTCTGTTTCACCCCCCACTGCAATCCGCTTTGAATCTCCTCATTCCTGTTTCACACCAACCTTGGTGTGTGTGTGTGTCTGTGTGTGTGTGTGTGTGTGTGTGTGTGTGTGTGTGTGTGTGTGTGTGTGTGTGTGTGTGTGTGGGCCGGGAGTTCGACAGTGGTGGAGCCCCGTCTCCAAACTACTTATTCTTATCCCATCCTATCAGCACTCACAACCTCTTGGGTTGTCCTGGTCCATGATTGCTGCCGGAGACGCACACCTCACTGCCTCCCGTCCTTCCTCATCTCCAGTTACGTCTTCTTGTTCTCGATTCGCGTCTTCCCTCACGGATCCTAACACCATCGGTGATCCTCGGATGCTCTACGTGGGTAGCCTTGGCTTTCCTTCCCTGTAATGTGGGGCAGGTCGAGAGAGATGCCACTCCTCCTCTTCGTCCTCCTCTCTTCCCCGACCCCACACCACTCACGTCGTGGCAACGCGTGCTTGTTTGCATTGTCCTCGATCTCTTACCACTTCCATGTATCCTCAGGTGTGGAGACCTGAGGCTCAATAAATCCTCCTTGGGTCGAGCATGTATATTCCTGAACATGTGTCTGTGTGTGTATGTGTGTGTGTGTGTGTGTGTGTGTGTGTGTGTGTGTGTGTGTGATGGTGTTCACGGCGGAGGTGGACGACACTGGCAGCATGAACAAGGAACTCACACTATGGGCGCCAGAGGAAATCCCAGGTCTGTTGGCGTCAAGCCCCCGCATCCAACACAACGCCAGCTGACGCACGCCGGTATTGAACACGTCCGCTCAGCAGGTCAGGCCGGGTCACTCCATAATGTACAGGGGTCAGGGAGGTCAGGGTCACCGGTGCGTGGGAGCGGGAGGCTGACCTCACCAGTCATGCCGGCGGTCAGGGTGGTGACTGACAAGGAGGACGAGGGAGGAGGGTGACTGGAGGACTTTGTTGCATGAAGTCCTGACTGTTGGAGGCAACACAGGACAAACTGACCGTTGGAGGCAACACTAGACAGCCCGACTTTTGGAGGCAACACAGGACGAACTGACTCTTGGAGGCAACACTAAACTAATAACTATTGAAGGAAACAGTAGACTAACTGACCGTTGGAGACTACACTACACAAACCGTGTGTTGGAGGCATCTGTCAACCCTGTAGTGTGGTCAGTGTACCAACACCTGGCAGGAGGGAACACATCTGACAACACTGTAGTGTGGTCAGTGTACGTACACCAGGCAAGAGGGAACACACCTGACAACACTGTAGTGTGGTCAGTGTACAGCCATGGTTGCACCTCAACCCGGCCTCCATCCTGAGACTGACCCAATACCCAGGATGATGTACGATAATGTGACCCGCTAACACCCCCGCGGACACAAGACAATCAGGTAAGGTCAGCCAGGATCAACACAGCCTCCCCTACATACACACCTCAAGGCCTCCTTCCCTTAATTTAACGTCAGACTCACGACGGCTTCTGGCGGTCCATATATTCCGCCCTCCACACCTCCAGTCTAGAACCAAGGTGAAGCGTTGCTCTCCTGTACGATCATCAGGCTGTTGGAAGCAGCGTCCCGTAGCCTGGGTAGCTGGCCCGGTATATCTTGCAGGTCCTTGTTCGGAATTCCAAACATTATCACTTGGTTCCTTTTCCAGCGCCTCGATCATTCTAAATGGTAACGACAAGGGTCACAAAGGGTCTTACTCAGACCCCAGTGGCTTGATATTACATAAGACGTTGCAATTCGTATTTCAGAACATACATTACATAGTTTCATACGATGAGCTTTACCGGCTGGATGCAAAAAGTGGATACAAACTTAAAATTTCAGGTATCTTGTTATCAAAAGTTCTTAAAACGTGTTGTCCTGGATTCCTGTACACTCTCTGACACCATAAGTTGCACCTTTGAATTCTCTCGAGAAATTTTTTAGGTGTTATAGCCTTTTTCTGGACTGTTCTGTTTCCTTCTCCTTCCTAAATCCATCTCCTTCCCCGTGTATACAGTTTGGACATCTTTCCCAAACCAAACATCAGTCGACTTGTTTGCTGTCTCCTCGTGGATACCTCTGCAGTCTTCGTGAGTCTTCACTCCCACAGCCTGGGCTGGGTCTTGGCAGCCGGGTTAGGTCGTTGGTCGACCCAGCTGTTGGAAGCCGCAGCCTTCAGGCCTACATAGCCCCCACAGCCTGGCTGGCCTGGTATACTTTGTTTGTTCTTGTCCGGTGCACTCCTGAACTTCTCTACCGTGCATCCCAGGCTGCTTCAGGTGGTAGATGGCAAGGTGCACAAGAGTCTTGAGCCTCAGATGTTTGAGGTGTTCTCTCTTTTCGAGCATATCGTACCTTAGGATTTCGGAGGAAGAAATTTACAGAGACCACCAGGATGTCGTTCCCTAGCGTTGGTTGGGTAACAGGTCTTCTAGGATTTTCCAAGTGTAGATAATGATATACCTCTCCCGTCTGCGTTACGGAGAGGATAGCCTCAGTGTTTTTAGTCGCTCCCAGTAATCTAGTTCCTCTACCACATTAACATGGGCCGCCCTGAAAGATCTCTGGACACTTTCTCAATCCGCAATGTCGTCCACCTTGTAGGGTGATGTTTGAATGCAGCCATACTCATTTCGCGAACGAATCAGTCCTTTGAAAAACACCAGTATTGGTTTTTCTTCCCTTACCTTGAAGGTCCGCAGGATCCAGCCTGCCATCCTTCTGCATGAGGCAACCGTTGTTTTGTTGTGATCGCTGAAGGTTAGGTCATCAGACATCATCGCTCCGAGGTCTTTTATATTCGTTCATCTGGTTTATGACAGCACCTGTATCTGTCTGGGATCCTGTGGTGTTTTTAATGTCTTCATTTTCCCCGCCAGTCGACTTGCTCGCTGCTTCTCAAACAACACCCGTCGACCTGCTTGTTGCCTCCCGAGCAACACTTGTCGACTTGCTTGATGCCTCTTAAAGAACACCTGTCGACCTGCTTGATGCCTCCCAAACAACGCCCGTCGACCTGCTTGTTGCCTCCCAAGCAACACTTGTCGACTTACTTGATGCCTCCAGAATTTCTGTCGACTTGCTTGATGCCTCTTAAAGAACACCTGTCGACCTGCTTGATGCCTCCCAAATAACACTCGTCGACTTGCTGCCTCTACGGTAGTTCTGGTGTACCTTCCTCTAAGTACTGCCTCAGCTGAGGCCTCTCCCATGCACAACCAGCCTCAACAAACGGTACACTCGGTCAAGCAGACAACTCCATCACCTTCAAACATAAGAGACCCCCGCCTCGAACCCCCGGCCTCCTCTGTGTGCCAGAAAGACCCAAATCAGCCATGAAATGCGGAGACTTCCCGCCTTTGCGCCACCTGTCCGGCACTGCACCAATTAGCTGATCACATCGGGGTAGTATAGCACGGTGTTGCACCATCATCGGAAAATCGGTTCCCGATAGCAGTACACGGACGGCAATCGCACCAAGGTATCCGATACCAATGCACTTCCGCTAAAAGTATTCCTATTTTATACACAGCCATTTGCAGTAATATGTTTCGGGGAGGTTTGGAGGGTAATGAAAGTGAAGAGGAACTGTCCATCACCCTGACGCCTTAATTATGAAGCTCGGAGTATATGTGAAAACATCTGACACAGGTAGAACTAGAAGTATATATTTATTTATTTATTTTGCTTTGTCGCTGTCTCCCGCGTTTGCGAGGTTGCGCAAGGAAACAGACGAAAAAAAAAAATGGCCCAACCCACCCCCATACACAATGTATATACATACACGTCCACACACGCAAATATACATACCTATACATCTCAATGTACACATATATATACACACACAGACACATACATATATACCCATGCACACAATTCACACTGCCTTTATTCATTCCCATCGCCACCTCGCCACACATGGAATACCATCCCCCTCCCCCCTCATGTGTGCGAGGTAGCACTAGGAAAAGACAACAAAGGCCCCATTCGTTCACACTCAGTCTCTAGCTGTCATGCAATAATGCCCGAAACCACAGCTCCCTTTCCACATCCAGGCCCCACACAACTTTCCATGGTTTACCCCAGACGCTTCACATGCCCTGATTCAATCCACTGACAGCATGTCAACCCCGGTATACCACATCGATCCAATTCACTCTATTTCTTGCCCTCCTTTCACCCTCCTGCATGTTCAGGCCCCGATCACACAAAATCTTTTTCACTCCATCTTTCCACCTCCAATTTGGTCTCCCACTTCTCCTCGTTCCCTCCACCTCCGACACATATACCCTCTTGGTCAATCTTTCCTCACTCATTCTCTCCATGTGCCCAAACCATTTCAAAACACCTACTTCTGCTCTCTCAGCCACGCTCTTTTTATTTCCACACATCTCTCTTACCCTTACATTACTTACTCGATCAAACCACCTCACACCATATATATATATATATATATATATATATATATATATATATATATATATATATATATATATATATATATATATATATATGGTGTTTCCCGCGTCAGCGAGGTAGCGCCAGGAAACAGACGAAGAATTGCCAATCCACTCATATACACATATGTATACATAAACGCCCGCATACGCACATATACATACATATACATATCAACATATACATACACATACGCTGACATTACATATTTACACATGTACATATTCATACTTGGTCGCCTTCATCCATTCCTGGCGCTACCCCGCCCCACAGGAAACAGCATCGCTACCCCCTGCTTCAGCGAGGTAGCGCCAGGAAAACAAACAAAATAGGCCACATTCGTTCACACTCAGTCTCCAGCTGTCAAATGCACTTTCGTGTAATGATCATACCATCATGGGAGATACAAGAATTAGATAGAAAACGTAGAAAGTCAGTTGATATGCAAGGAAGAGACGTAGGTAAGATGCCATTGGTAAACAAGTATTACCGGATGGTGGTGTTCGGGTCTGGCATCATGTATGTCATAAAATTTTTATTATGTGGACAGGAAAGGGAACTGTTTACAAATCCTGCCTACGACAAAGCTATCCAGTTTGTGAAGACCTTCACTAAAATTGATGTTAGAAATCTTTGTGTATTCAATAAGATAAAATTCATTATTTCTCGTGGTAAAGGAGTAACAATTACTAACTGAATTTGCGTTACTCCAGTCAATTCATTGGTCATAATTTGTAACATAATTTAAGAAAGCATTTGATTCTTGTCCTGTTCTTTTAATATGTGTATGTTACTTAAGTCTAACACAAGAGATCCTTACCAGTCTGCCCAACAAAAAGCATATTACAACTTTTACATGGGATTCTGTAAACAAGGCCAGGAGAATTTTCAGGTAAGTTTTTGATTATAATATTCTTTCTAGTATTGTTATTGCTGAAGGCTACATTTACATTAAAGGATTTAAGCAACCTGAGAAGTAATGTAAATTTATCACTAAAAGGGAGAACTAAAAGACTCTTGGTATCAAGGGGAGGTTTGGGATTTATCTCTATGGAATGAGATCTTTACTAACTTAAGAGATTATCAATTAAAGATCTAGGATACTTCAACTTGGAGTCAATAGAATATATCCTCTCAAACTCATCATCAATAAATTCAGGACTGCATACACGTAATGTCCTAGGGAACATCGACTGGAATTATGATTGTTTAACTTTGTCATGTTGAGCTAAGTAAGAATGAAAATAAGAACAAGTATTGGTGGGTTTTCTGTATATGCTAAACTTAAAAATATTTCTCTCCTTATGTATCATTCATTATAATTAGCTCAACATGACAGAGTTAAACTATCATTATTCCAGTTGATGTTCCTTAGGGCATTACGTATAAGCAGTCCGGAATTTACTGATGATGAGTTTGAGAAGATACATTCTATTGTATCCAAGTTAAAGTGTCCTAGATCTTTCATGAATAAATCTCTTAAGTTGGCAAAGAAATAATTTCAAAGAGGTAAACCTTAACTTTCCCTAAATACAAAGAATCTTTCAGTTCTACCTTTTAGTGATAATTTTACATTACTTCCCAGGTTGCTTAAATCCTTTAAGGTAAATGTAGCATTTCAGCAATAACAATACTATAAAGAATATCTTGATGAAAAGAAAAAACTCACCAGAAAATTTCCAGGATATGTTTACAGAATCCCCTGTAAAAGTTTTAATACTTTTCATGTTGGGCAGACTGGTAAGGATGTTTATGTTTGACTTAAGCAACAAATATATGGTTTAAGAACATGCTACAAATTATTACCATTGTATTGACTGGAGTAACGCAAATTCAGTTATCAATTGTAACTCCTTTACCACGAGACATATCACTGAATCTTCTATTATCGAATACACAGAGTTGTAACATCAATATTAGTGAAGGTCTATACAAATTAGATAGCTTTGTCGTTGGCAGAATTTGTGAACAGTTCCCTTTCCTGTCCACATAATAAAAATTCTATGACAGGCATGATGCCAGACCCGAACACTACCATCCGGTAACACTTGTTTACCAATGGCGTCTTACCTACGTCTCTTCCTTGCATATCAATTGACTGTTCTACGTCTTCTATCTCATTCTTGTATCTCCCCTAACGATGAGATCATTACACGAAAGTGCAGTTGGGAACTTATCGTGTTTCATTTTCCTCGCGCACCACAATGACCTTTTGCTATATATATATATATATATATATATATATATATATATATATATATATATATATATATATATATATATATATATATATATATATATACACTGTGGTTTTGGTGCATTACACATGACAGCTAGAGACTGTGTGTGAGCGGATGTGGCCTTTTTTCGTCTGTTTCCCGGCGCTACCTCGCTAACGTATGGCGAGGCGATGCTGTTTCCTGTGGGGCTGGGTGGCGCCAGAATGGATGAAGGCGGGTAAGTATATATATATATATATATATATATATATATATATATATATATATATATATATATATATATATATATATATATAACAGAGACAGCCTTAAGGGGGTGGTTTACTGTAGTACTCCCTGAACTCTACCAACGCCTAGGCTCGAACCGGAGTCCTCCAAGAGATGAAGTAATCTTCCACTGCAATGTAGTACATAACCTAACCTACTTCTTCCTAGCACTCATCTTGCTAGGCACAACCACTCAGCCTTGCTGGGCAAAGACCACTCAGCCTGCTAGGTTCCAGCTGAGTACTCAGCGCGCTAGGTTCCAGCAATGAGACTGCTTCGCTCTAGCACTTAGCTCGCAATGTTCCAGCACTCGGGTTGGGAACCAGGTTAGGTTAATGGTCAGGCCATCAAATGCAAGTGGTCGACTGTCGTGTTGTCCTGCTCAAGGGTCGTACCGTCATTACTCAAGGGTCGTACCGTCATTACTCAAGGGTCGTACCGTCATTACTCAAGGGTTGTATCGTCGTTGCTCTAGAGTCTTACCGTCGTACTCCACGGTCGTAACCTCGTGGCCGAGGGTCGTACTGTCGTGCTCTACGGTCGTACCGTCGTTGCTCAAGGGTCGCACCGTCATTGCTCAAAAGTCGTATCGTCATTGCTCAAGGGTCGTAACGTCATCGCTCAAAGGTCGTAACCTCGTGGTCGAGGGTCGTACTGTCGTGCTCCTCGGCCGTACCGTCATTGCTCAAGGGTCGTATCGCCATTGCTCAAAAGTCGTATCGTCATTGCTCAAGGGTCGTGCCGTCATTGCTCAAAGGTCGTACTGTTGACCTCCACGGTCGTAAACTCGTGGTTAAGGGTCGTACTGTCATCCCAAACACGTGAAAACAGAAATATTCTAACAACTGCAATAAAACGACGAACATAAATACGTATCAAAATAATAACGTGAACCAGTTTAAAAACATCACGTCTCATTAGCCATGAAACGTGTGAGAGAGAGAGAGAGAGAGAGAGAGAGAGAGAGAGAGAGAGAGAGAGAGAGAGAGAGAGAGAGGTCGTACGACACAACTAAACTGATGTCATATAAAATGAAACGACTGAAGCTGGTGGTTAGACACCTGAGTCGAGATGGCTCGACCCCTGCGTTGAGATGGCTCGACCCCTGCGTTGAGATGGCTCGACCCCTGCGTTGAGATGGCTCGACCCCTGCGTTGAGATGGCTCGACCCCTGAGTCGAAATGGCATGACTCCCTGTGTCAAGATGACTCAACCCCTGAGTTGGGGATGACTCGACCCCCTACGTCGGGATGGCCCGATCCCTTCACTTGGGACCCCTTTACTTGGTGTGACTCGAACACTGAGTCGTTAAGGTTTCGATCCCAGAGTCACAACGGCTCGACTCCTGATTCGAGAATAGCCCAACTCTTGAATTAGTTACGATGGTTCGTTCCCCTGAGTCAGAGAGCAGCTCGACCCCATGAGACGGGACAGTTCGACGCCAGGCAGGCGAGGTAAGGTAGTAACAGCGACCAAAATATATGGCAAGCATTGATTTGTTATATGTAGGGGGGGGTTTGGAGGGTCGGTTACACCCCGCTACTCCACCGGTCACCCATACGAGCCCCAGCGACGGCAAAATACCGGCTTCTGGTCCACAGAGACAAGCTACGAAAGACGCTAAAGGATTCTTACACTTTTCCACAGAACACACACACACTCACACACACACACACACACACACACACACACACAAGAACCGAAAACCCGTGTTCATAATAATCATATGAAGAGCAAAATAAATACAACTCTAGGATGAGGATACTTAAAACCGGTTTTTTTTTGTTTTTTGTTTTTTTGTGGGGGGGACTCCTCTTCACCCGACAGGAGCTTGGCCAGTGCGCCAAGGTTCCCAGCAGACGAGAACCTGATCTACCGAAGGTGTTGGTAGCGGCAGTCATCGTGGCATCACCTGCACCGTTATGTTGTGTGTAGATTTCACGATGATGTAACTCCCAAGGATCTTGGTCAGTTCTCCCTGCAACAGCTACGGTGGCTGGTCAAGTCTGGAACACCTGCAGTGCCTGGCCAAGTCTGGAACACCTTCGTAAAGTGACTGGCAAAGTCTGGATCACCTACTGGATCTGGGCAAGTCTGGGACACCTACAGCGCCTGGTCAAGAGTTTCCTAGGGTCACCTGCTGTAGAGTGGGACGTTAATACTGACCCTGGGTCAGTATTAACCTCATCTCTCACTCCAGCAGTGTTGCCCCGGGACACTCCACTCCACCTCTCACTCCAGCAGTGTTGCCCCGGGACACTCCACTCCACCTCTCACTCCAGCAGTGTTGCCCCGGGACACTCCACTCCACCTCTCACTCCAGCAGTGTTGCCCTGGGACACTCCACTCCACCTCTCACTCCAGCAGTGTTGCCCCGGGACACTCCACTCAACCTCTCACTCCAGCAGTGTTGCCCCGGGACACTCCACGCCACCTCTCACTCCAGCAGTGTTGCCCCGGGACACTCCACTCAACCTCTCACTCCAGCAGTGTTGACCCGGGACACTCCACTCCACCTCTCACTCCAGTACCACCACAATGCGGCAGATATAAAGATGACATAACCAACACACTGAGGGATCATAATGCCACAGTTAACACCATGACCAGTACACTTGTCTCCTGTATTAACATAACACTGGCAGATTCAACGATGTATCCCGTGGGCGTATGTATAGTACCATTTATTCTCATATTTTCCAAGAGTATTACGATGTAAGCAGTTTAGTTTCCAGTTATTAATTCAGTACGTTTTCAATGCATAAAAAAAAAATCATTAACTACTTCTATGCAAGAGATGCGCACTGGACACGAACAGAGCATTTTACAAAACGTGAAAGATATAGAATACATTTGTATCAGTTTTCGTTTACCACGTTCACCGCACTGTGTTGTAGATTACAGGATGAGGAGCTCCAGGCAAACAGACATGCCGTCGTCCCGGCGTAGATCACGTGGGGGGGAAAAAGAAAGTATCCTTACAGAGGCTGGAGCCTGGGCTGACCCGGACGACACGAGCGGCTCAAGAATGTTTGATCAGAGCCACCAGTTGTGGAGCAGGACGAGCGGCGACGCTCCATCATGCAGACACCACACACCAGCTTCTCTTAGAAGAGATGACCTCTACACCTGGGGGTCAGACAGGTCACCACCACCATCACCCAGCCACCTCCGAGGCCAGGAGGTCACCACCACTATTCGACAGTGACCTTTGAAGCCCAGGGAGAGTTACGACAGTCTCGTAACTCTCCGAGACTCTCGCAATTAATGTTTCATTCACTATGTTATGATGATCTCGAAACCCAGACTTCACTTCGTCGTGGTGAATGCCTGGTGATGGAGTCTTCGAGGGGTTTTTTTCTAAACCCCCCCCCCGCAGCCCAGGGTGGCCCCGAGCTGTTGGCTTGGGTCGTTAGTCGACCAAGCTGTTGGAAGCCGTAGCAGCAGCCTTCAGGCCCACACAGACCCCCACAGCCTGGCTGGTCTGGTGCACTCTGTAGGTCCTTGTTCAGTGCACTCTCAGACTTCACGGTGTCACTGATCCAGAAGTCATTACGATCATACAAAAGGAATTATCTCATCATGATCTTCCACACAGACGACACACTATTCTCATCAATGTGGCCAATTATCAATTAAAATGCCAACAAAATAAACAACCAACCTTGAGATATCAAAAATCGCAGCGAATGACAACCTGATGCGTGAACGAAGCAGACTCCCAGTGTGATACAGACTCAGCCAGGATGACAAGGAACCTCTGAAGTTACGAGTGATGAACGCATGAACAACGTCGACAACTGTACAGTGAATTGTACACACAAAAAAAAAGATCAACACAGGCGGAAGTTGCGTCCTCGACCAGCAGAGTCAACATATAACCAACAAAGGCAAGGATCAGTTACGGGACAAATAAAGTCCCAACCAATAATCAACAAACACAAGTATCGATTCCTATGAAAAGCGATTGAACAAATACTCAATAGATGCAGGTGTTGACAGCTGGGTCAACAAAGCCTCGAGTAATAACCTAAGTCGTGCCTCTTCTTATGTCTTGCTACAGCTCTCGAACATCCAACGTCATAACCCTCACTGAAAATCTTCCCTCACGATTCAGCTTCAAAAGCAGAGTCTCTTGTGTTTCATTCTTTATCCCAACCTCCAACTGAAGTGTGCACCACGTCTCGCGGACTTTTGTTTCCAATCTCTGACGTCAACTGGTGTGAGCAGTCTCCCGGCCACCATAAATTCCCCGCGTCCCACACGGCTCTCCCGTCTCTACAAACTTCATAGCATTCCACCGGCCCCGAGGCCCTGACATCCGCTCCTCCTCGAGTCTTCTCCGTGGGCCATTTCAGCGAATACCACAGATAGTTGAACTCCTCCCACAATGAACGGCGGACGGGTATGTAGCCCCGACGTTTTACATCATTAGTGACCCAGAACAAATTATTAACCACGCCACACACATCCCCCGAGCCGTCACGACCCAACACTCTGGATTTTGTTTCTCTCCTGGAATCCTTCTCATTCGGTCAATCGGCCACATTTCGTTCCGCAAGTGGCTCATCTGACCACACTCTTGTACACGTCTGCTCTCCTAACCTCACCTCCACCTCCTTCTCCTCCACCTCCGGCTGCTCTTCCTCTCTAACGGCACTGTAATAACGCTGACTGGGCGAACTTGCGATGACTGTCTCTTTATCTTCCTGGGGAACATGACTGTCTCTCATCAGGCGATGCTTCTGTCTCAGCTGTTGGTACAGCACACCGTACTGTGGCGGCACAGGAGGCACATAACAACCCCTCCTCCTCTGAGACTATCTCTTCCTCCTGTCTATGGCTCAGCTGCTCATATGAACCCACTCAGGCAAAGGGAAATATCGGGTGTAGAAAAACTCTCCTTCGCTCACTTATATTCAGTTTGCGTCTCATCCAGATATCTATAAAGTATGTTATGCGAGGGGGAAGCGTTCCTTTATCTCGAGGAAGGATAATAACATCAGTTTCTCCTCCGTCAGGCCTTACTGGTCTTTGGCCAAAAGTACCTATAAAACGTCTGCCTCTGTTATCTTTCCTTCGCATTTCCATTCCGACGATACTACCCCTGTCTCTCCCAGTGAAAGAGTAAGTCTTCCTGGCTCTCTTTCTCCTCTTCTAACTCCACCTTGGATGACTCTAACATACCCTGGCCCCCTGACGCGCCATTTCCTCATCCCACGCTCCTCCCTACGAATCTCTTTTCATTCAGACCAGAAGTACTTTTCTCACTGGACACAAGCGAGGTGTAGGGAGCAGATGGCTTCACTCCTGGTGCTTTGACGGGATATGACTGTGATCTTCCCCCCTCCTGATTGCTCGCCTTCTTCGGTTCAGCTCAATATCCAATATCTTCTTTTTTTCCGTGGAAACATACGTAGGTGCAGCCCAACCCAAAGAAGGGTGAGCGTTCTACCCTTTCTTAGATCCTTCTGTTTTCGCTTTTATCATGTCCAAAGTCTTCGAATCTCCCCTCCTTCAACTTCCGTATTTTCAAACATCTTGAATCTCACAGACTTTCCTCTGATCGTGCGTACAGTCGTCACAGAGGATAGATCCACTGTTGATATTCTTTTTCTACGTGACTTCCATCAGGCTATCCTCTCTGAGAGACTCCAGTAATCCTGTGTTGTAACCCTTGCTACACTGAGAGTTCTGGGAGGAGAGTGGCACCAGGGACTCGTCCCAGGACTCCCCTTCTCCTGGTGCTCTCCTTCGCTCACTTTGTTCTTCTACCTCCAGCGTCCCGTCCCCTATGGCTCGACTGCTTTCGTAACAACCGACTGATCAACCTCTCAATTCTTCCCTATCAATGGCGGTGTCCCTCTGGGTTCCTACCCTTTCCCTCTTTCCACCAACGACTTCCTTCCTGATGGAAATGAATCAAATTCTTTCATGCACGGACGAATGAACACCTGCATGTGTTCTTGCTTACATCCTGCATCATGACAACTCCCTCTATAACCTCAGAACTGGACAGGATTTCTCAGTAAGCCAAACGTAAACATCGTTATGTTCAACGTCTTTACAATCTAGCTTACTCTTCTGTTCAGTCTATAACCTCTCACAACCTTGCCATGTCCTCTCGTGGCTCTATAACCGCATCAACAACCTACTTGATGTCGTCGCAACATCTGATCCAACCTGAATACCTCACCTCATATCACACAGATAACTAAGGGTGCCTCTTGGAGGTTGGGAGTCCTGCAGATGTCGAAGGCTCTTTTACCAACTGGGCCGATTATACAAAGGATTTGATCGTCTTTTTATAAAGTGTTGTATGTGGGGCAGTTCCAGCTCTACATACTGAAAGACTCGAAGCTAAATCAGTCAGACTTATCAGCTCTCTCAGTTTAACCTTAAAACTTGGTACCACTTTCCCTACTCTGGTTTGATAGTTCTCTTTCTCTCTTCCACAGACATTTCCTCGTTAACCGCTCTCGAGAACCGGTTACCTCTGCGCCTCTGCGATGCGTTAGACTACATAACAGTCAGCCAGCCACTGCGTCACATAATTACAGTGTGGCCACTGGCAGTTCAAGGGTGGGCCGTTGTGATATCTGTTTCTTTCCCTACACCGCAAAGCTTTAGAACTCTGTATCTTTTTCGAAGTCATGTTTTATCCCAGCAGATATGACCTGACTCATCTTTGAAAGAAAGTCTATTACTTTCTAAGTCTTAATTAATTCTTCGTTTTTTTCTCTCTCATCTTCTCCATTTCTTTAGCCCTTTTTCATACTCTATCGCTGGAGCAGACAAATTATCTACAGACCCACAGGTTAACCTATAAAAAAAAAATTAAGTTAAATTTCGAAAAAAACATTCTCAAAAGAAAAGGGGAATCAAACGACGCACAAAGGATACACAGAGTTGAAACAGCAACAGACCACTGGTTCCTTCGAGGCTGCTTTGAAAAAGAGGAAGATGCCAGCAACTGACAGATCAGTGTGGAAAATGTTGAAAGGCATTAAGATAATTCGAAGAGAAAAACCTTGCAATCGGTAAGTATGATCAAAGAGGCGGGGAAGAATGTAAGACGTGGACTTGAAACGAAATGTCTGTCAAATCTGTTCTTAAACGTATTGGCAAAATATTTCACACGTAAACAATTCTATTAAAGAAAATGTATTTCTCTTTATTCCAGGTAAAAGTTCTGCCCATCAGTTTACATCCTCGATGCTGAGCTCTCTCCATTCTGTCTACGTCCTTTTTCAAGTCGGGTGACCAAAACTGAACACAATATTCAAGATGTGGACGAACCAGTAAATTCTAGAAAGTAAAGATGATTTCCCTACACTTAAATTCGAAAGCTGTAACTTGTGTATCCAAGATTCTTGTTGGCTCTTTCCACCGCTTCTGTTCACTTCTTACTTGGTTTTAGGTCACCAGAGAATATTACGCCCAAGTCTTTTCCCCTTGTTTACCTTTGGCACTTCAACAGAATTCACACTAAAGCTTAATTTGCCACTAAGGTGCCCTCTTCTATTAGTTTGTCTATGTCATTTTGAAGCGGCAGAAGCCTTCTACAAATGGAATGAGGTCGCTAGCGGAGTGCCCCAGGGTCCTGTTCTGGGGCCACTATTCTTCTTGATCTATGAGATCAACCTACAAGCATGTACGTGGACTCTTATACAAACATGTCTGCGGATGAGGCAAAGGTCATGAGGGAAGTAGAAGGCGTTGAGGAGGGCATCAACTGCCAAGGAGACATCAACAGACCCCCAAAGTTGGCTTGATATAAGGTAGATGAAGTTCATCGCGAGTAAATGTAAAGTAATGAGGATGGGTAGCTGGGAAAGAAGGCCTCGATATGATTGTCATATAGCAGCAAATATGCCACAGGAATCTGTGTGCAAGAAAGATTTCAGAGTCGACATCGACCCTATTCTATTGCCAGCGTCTTGCATTGGGAAAATGGTTAAGGAGAACATCTGCTTGCGGGCAAATATCAGAACTATATTCGGAAGTATATGGATAAGGAAATATTCAGCTAACTGTTCATATCCTGAATAAGGCCAAAACTAGAGTACCTTTCTCAAGTTTGGTCAAAGTACCTACAGAAGCACCAAGAAGGCCCAGAAAGGAGCAACAAAATTGGTAGCGAAATTACGAGAGGTGAGTTGCAAGGAAAGACTGAAGGCCTTAAATTTGCCTCTCTTCGGAGAAAGAAGACTGAGAGGTGACCTGATCACAAATTCAATGTTAAAGAAAAGAAAAAAAAAAAAAGACGCAGACAGTGAACAGATTTTTGAGTGGGGACAGAGTAAACGGACGACATAACATAAATGAAGCATGAAATTTGGTAAGAAAAATGGAACACAATGAACGAGACATGATAAATGCAAACGATCATACAGTAATTCAAAAAGCTGTATAATAGTTGAAAATGTTAAGGAGGCGGGGACCCACGAGTGTAGAACTCCCTCCCCGTTCTGTTTAATTAGTTCATTACAAATAAGCACACACACACACACACACACACACACACACACACACACACACACACACACACACACACACGGGAGCGCGCATGGGTACCTCTAGGCTCAAATGTGGAAGGGAAGGTTATGAAAGAAGAAGGTGAGGTACAATACAAGATGTCAAAAGCGGAAGAACTTCGAGGTGTGCAAGCAACAATTATATACGAGGCAGCACTCCAGCCAGCCAGCAGTTACAAGGACAAGAGAGCAGAGGACGAACACAGTAAGGGAAAGGAGGAGGAACAAGGACACTCTGAAAAGAATATTGTAGACGAGACAGGAAAAAGGTCTAAAAGTCTTCCTCAAATTCATCAGGAGTAAAGTGTCAGCTGAATAGCAGCTAATCAGGCTGGGACACTGGGAGGGAGGAGTTTTACAGAGATGATTTAAAGATACGAGAGGAGCTGAGTGGCAAGGTCTAAATTGTTCTCACAGTAGAAAACACTATACACCCCCCAACACCAGGGACAGAGAAGGGGGAAGGAGGCCTTACAGAGCACTGAGGATTTCTAGGAAAGATATGAATAGAATACTCAAGTGTCTTGTCTCATGCAAGGCTCATGGTCCTGGTGAAATGTCACTACATATGCTGAGGATGTGAGCAGATATACCAGACAACTCACATGAAATACTGTTCAAGACGTGGCTGGGAAAGGCAAACGGCCAAGGGAGTGGAAAAGGGAAAAACTTCATAACTAGATTATCTGTGGAAAAGGAGACCGGGAAGAGGCAATGGACTTCAGACCAGTCTGCCTAACGAACGAGGTCGTGAGAACACAAACAGCCCGGGTCCAGGAGGGAAAGTCAAGCGCGGTGAACCTTTGAGATTTCCACGAGAGAGTGAACTCTGCCATAGACACACGGGAAGGTTGAGTGGACTGTCTGTAGGTGGAATGCTAGAATGTATTTTGATACTGTGACGCTTGGGAGGCTGGCTGTATCACAAGGCAGGAATGAGAAAGAGACGCCTTCCATAACAAGAAATCATCTTAGTGGAAAGATCAAAGGACGTAAGGCGGAGAAGGCGTCTCGAAATGGGTTGAGATCACCAGTGAGGTGAAGCATGAAGATGATGCACTAAGTCACTTATGGTTTTTGGACTGGAAACAGACCAGATTCCAGAAAAAGACGAAACGACGGAGTGAGGGAAGAAAATGCTGTTGATAAGACTACCAGAGGCTACAGACGCGCCAAACGCAGCATCTGTGATAAAAGAAATCAGGAAAATCAGAGGAGACGAGCAAGACAGAAGGAAACGTCCAGTAATGGGTAAGTTCTATCCGTAGTTACGTTAGGCAGGAGGTTTACAGGTTGGCTCGGAAACTTAGTCAAAAGGAGGAATTCTGTAGGGTCTTCACACACACACACACACACACACACACACACACACACACACACAGCTGGCGTCAGACAAGGTTGGAATGTTGACCTTGTGTGTTTTATGGATCGGACCCTGAAACACTACGACGCACTCCTGAACCGCTGGACACCCAGACAGAGCACAGGGAATGACGGGAACATGAGAGGCACAGAGAAAAGATGGCAACGTTAACGAGGGGAAATGAGGTCCACAGAGACATGAGGGCATCTTTAACGAGGGGAAATGAGGTCCACAGAGACATGAGGGCAGCGTTAATGAAGGGATAGTTGTGCCACGGAGACATGATGACAACTTTAACAAGGAGAGATGTACGTCCAACACTCGAGGTGACACATGAACAAGTGTCCAGCTATACGTATATCACTTGAGGTGACACATGAACACAAGTGTCATGTCAGCCAGGCGGTACAGTACGGGGTGCTGGCTGGCTGGCTGGCTGGCTGGCTGGGGTGAAGGAGAGTTCCTGCAGTCGTCCTCAGGTCCGGAAAGACGGGACCAATCAATACATCCGTCCCCCCAACAGCGACGCAGGAGGCCATACTGAGCGTCCTCTGCTGCTGGCCAAGACAGGGGCCAGGTTGACGCAGGAGGCCATACTGAGCGTCCTCTGCTGCTGGCCAAGACAGGGGCCAGGTTGACGCAGGAGGCCATACTGAGCGTCCTCTGCTGCTGGCCAAGACAGGGGCCAGGCTGACGCAGGAGGCCATAGTGAGCGTTCTCTGGTGCTGGCCAAGAAAGGGGCCAGGCTGACGCAGGAGGCCATACTGAGCGTCCTCTGCTGCTGGCCAAGACAGGGGCCAGGCTGACGCAAGAGGCCATACTGAGCGTCCTCTATTGCTGGCCAAGACAGGGGCCAGGCTGACGCAGGAGGCCATACTGAGCGTCCTCTATTGCTGGCCAAGACAGGGGCCAGGCTGACGCAGGAGGCCATACTGAGCGTCCTCTGCTGCTGGCCAAGACAGGGGCCAGGTTGACGCAGGAGGCCATACTGAGTGTCCTCTGCTGCTGGCCAAGACAGGGGCCAGGTTGACGCAGGAGGCCATACTGAGCGTTCTCTGCTGCTGGCCAAGACAGGGGCCAGGCTGACGCAGGAGGCCATACTGAGCGTTCCTCTGCTGCTGGCCAAGACAGGGGCCAGGCTGACGCAGGAGGCCATACTGAGCGTTCTCTGGTGCTGGCTAAGCCAGTGTATTGACGACAACAACTAGGACGGTACAAGATGACCATAACGTCACAGTAACGTAACATGTACGTCACCCGAGTGGCGCCAACTGCATCAGTTAGCGCCATGGGTACGACGGCTCGACCCTAGAGCACGACGGCACGACACGTAGAGCTGCCGTCATAACGTCGTACTGAAGGGTCGTAGCGTCGTTTTGCAGGCGCGTAGCGTCATGCTGGAGGCTTGTAACGTCGTGTTGCAGTCATAACGTCGTGCTGAAGGGTCGTAGCGTCGTATTCAATGGTCGTATCGTCGTGGTCAAGGAGTTAAGCAAAACAAAGGTAGTGTCATCCATTACCACAGGATTCAACCTCATCATTCCCTCCAAACTTCCTCCTCCTCCTCCTCCTCCTCCTCCCCATCCCTGTCCTCACGGCCAATTTAACACCAGTCGTCCCGGACAGTGACTTGGTTAAAATCATTAACATGATGATGTGTGGGGGCTTGACTGGAGGGTCGTGTGGCCTTGTGAAGGGCGGGCGGCCGGCCACGCCAGCAGGAGTAGAAGGAGCTGGAGGGTGGTGTTCACTGATTACAACCCAGAAAGCGACTCTAGCATGTCTCTCAGAGAGAGAGAGAGAGAGAGAGAGAGAGAGAGAGAGAGAGAGAGAGAGAGAGAGAGAGAGAGGAGGTAACAGTTGTGACTTGGGAGGATGGCTCAGGTGAACGTGGTGGTGGAGTGGCTTGAACATACGTACAGCAGCAGCAGCAGCAGCAGCCGGGACGTCCTCACCTCACCTCACCTCCATAAGGTACGGGGGAACTGCTGACTGTTTACCTACACCGTCGTCTGGTGGTGTGGAGGGAACGGGTGACACAACACAGCGGCGGTACGTGGGGAATGGACCTTACCTTCCTGGGGTTGCAATGTTCCCACTCATCGGGGGAAGGAACCTACCACACGGGCCAACGAGCACCCTACCACACGGGCCAACGAGCACCCTACCACACGGGCCAACGAGCACCCTACCACACGGGCCAACGAGCGCCTTACCACACGGGCCAACGAGCGCCCTACCACACGGGCCAACGAGCGCCTTACCACACGGGCCAACGACGTCAGGACGAGACCGATGTTGATAACGTAATGAGGGTCTTTACTGATACCTACAAGGGCCGGGTCTTTGATGTTTACAGTCACCAAATCTTAGCTACAAGGCTTTCCATGTTTTTCTTTTCATTTTCATTTTTATAACGTAAATTATTGGCATTTATGTACATTAGAAACGTTGTAAGAGAAGGATCACTTTCTGTCGCGGTATGTTGCAAGGGGGAAATGAACTTGACACCAACTTATACAATTGTTAATAATCAGTCACGTGACGGACTCCCTGAAGTTCAGGCTCTGAGGTTCAGCTCCTCGTCAGGAGGATGGCTTCCAGATCCGCAGTCTGGAACTTAGTGAGATATCGAAGCTCAAAACCTCTCGTGTGTTGACATCCGTGGACGACTGGCCACAGATCAGCTGATGGGATGAATATCATCTGGGTGTGTGTGTGTGTGTGTGTGTGTGTGTGTGTGTGTGTGTGTGTGTGTGTGTGTGTGTGATCAGCTGATGGGCCATGAGAAGTCAGCTGATGCATCAACGTGTGTGTGATACACCAGCTGATGCTGCCAGCCACCACCAGCTCACAGTATGCACGTACCAGCTGATGATGACACCTGCAGTCATCATCAGCTGATGCACCAAACACATCAGCTGATGCAACAGCTGATCACCTGCCTGATCCAGCAGGTACACACGTGCCCCAGACATGATAAGGGTAAGGCGACGCCACACACCTGAGGAAGAGGTGGAAGGCGTGACGCGCGTGGACACCAGGGCTGGCTGGCAGGGGCGCCGCCAAAGACACGGCGGGACATGGGAAATATAAAATACAGTACGTAACCTCAAACTACTACAACATCATACAACAACAACCACTACAACTACAACAAGCAATGAAATTTTCATTATCCTACCAATATATATATATATATATATATATATATATATATATATATATATATATATATACATTGGAGATGATAATGCCATTTGCAGATGGTACTGATGATAACTGTGAGGGGTGATGATGAGTTGAGGATGATTGTGATGACCTCACATGCGACGGAACGACCCTTAAGGACGAGGGTGTACGACCCTTGGGTACGACAGTGCGACCCCTTGGGTACGACAGTACGACCCCTGGGTACGACAGTACGACCCCTGGGTACGACAGTGCGACCCCTTGGGTACGACAGTGCGACCCCTGGGTACGACAGTGCGACCCCTGGGTACGACAGTACGACCCCTGGGTACGACAGTGCGACCCCTTGGGTACGACAGTACGACCCCTGGGTACGACAGTGCGACCCCTGGGTACGACAGTACGACCCCTTGGGTACGACAGTGCGACCCCTGGGTACGACAGTGCGACCCCTGGGTACGACAGTGCGACCCCTGGGTACGACAGTACGACCCCTTGGGTACGACAGTGCGACCCCTGGGTACGACAGTGCGACCCCTGGGTACGACAGTACGACCCCTGGGTAAAGGTGTGGTGAAGTACCGAAGTCAACCCAGGTGGGAAGAACTCCACAAGGGCTCAACTACTTACACATAACAGAGCAAAACATTACTAATATGTTGAGGCCAATCTCATGACATCTGTACCAGGTGGTAACACTGGTGATGACGATGATGGTGGTGTGCAGGTGGTAACACTGGTGATGATGATGGTGGTGTGCAGGTGGTAACACTGGTGATGACGATGATGGTGGTGTGCAGGTGGTAACACTGGTGATGATGATGGTGGTGTGCAGGTGGTAACACTGGTGATGATGATGGTGGTGATGTGCAGGTGGTAACACTGGTGATGACGATGATGGTGGTGTGCAGGTGGTAACACTGGTGATGATGATGGTGGTGTGCAGGTGGTAACACTGGTGATGATAATGGTACAGAAGACGTGACCTACCATCGTGTGGTGGCCAGACATCCTGCTCCCGGCTGTGTTCTATGGGGCAAAGCAAACCAACATTAGAAGACACATTCACAAACCCAAACACACAGGTGTGTGTGTATATATATATATATATATATATATATATATATATATATAAAGCAATTGAGCATTTAATTCAATACACTTAAAGCAAGCGAGTAACAATTTAGCCATGTGAGACATTAATGAGTTGAGTAATGGAGCACAATCTTCCTCATACATTAACAAGAACTTCATTAACAGTGTAAATACACAGTGAAATACAACAGTAATTAGCATGAAATAATGATTATAGGTATTTAAACACTCTCGCACACATGGGATATCTTAAAACACAGCTGTAATGAAGCTAGTCCAAGATACTGCATTTCCCCCACAAGTTAATCTTATCTCACGACCCAACGACTGACACATACGTATTATGGGGCATCTAAAAACCTGACTACATCAAAAATAATGACATTCACCTTCATTTCTGATCATTGGGCATTTACTACTGTACTATGTTTCCTGAGGTGAACTTAAAACATATAGATTCAAAGGCTGATAATGGGCCAACTCAGGACTCCGATCAGGAGCAGGGAAATGGTGGAATCCTTTCGAATGAGAAGCTCCGAGATGAGGTTATATTCTTTTTTGTCCACTGACGTTGATACAACCCCGCCAAAATTGATATCACTTTCGGTGTAACTATATCTATGTGGGGCCCAGAAACAACCTTATATATATATATATATATATATATATATATATATATATATATATATATATATATATATATATATATATATATATTATTATATTTTATTATTATACTTTGTCGCTGATATATATATTTATATAAGCCGAAGGAGCGGGGGGCTGGAAATCCTCCCTCTTGTTTTTAATTTTCCAAAAGAAGGAACAGAGAAAGGGGCCAAGCGAGGATTTCCCTCAAAGGCTCAGTCCTCTGTTCTTAACGCTACCTCGCTAACGCGGGAGATGGCGAATAGTATAAATATATATATATATATATATATATATATATATATATATATATATATATATATATATATATATATATATTAGCTTTTCGCACCCTAGCAAGGCATCATCAGGAACAAACAAACAATGGCCTCGGTGCAATCTCTCGCTGTCATGTTTATTGTACAAATGCCCGAGACCAACACAAACATGCAAGCTCCACACACCACTGCACGGTTTACACTGACCGCTTCCTATGCCCTAGTTCAGCCCAGAGAGAACACGTACACTCTGTTTATACCACGACGATCTAATTCATTCTATCTTATGGACGCCTGTCACCCTCCTGAATGTTCAGGCCCCGATACCCCAAAGCCTCTTACATTTATTTCATCCTTACAACCTCCTTCTCGGGGTCTCCCTTTCCCCCCTTCCTCCCTCAACTTCTGACACGTAGATAATTCTAGTCGGTCTTTCTTCGCTCATCCTCTCCATATGTCCAAACCATCTCAGTACACCCCAATAAACTCTCGATCAGACTGACCTTATCACAACACCCCTTTCTTACCCTGTCAAGCGCAACTCACATCACTCATCGTCCTACGGCATTTCATATCCAACACGTCCACCCTCTTCCTTTCTTCTTCAGTAACGACCCAAGACTCACATACGTACACCACTGTCGGAATTACTGTACTTTCACACATACCCACACTATTCTTTGCCCTATCAGACAGTGAGGTCTACCTCCGCACTACCTTCCCCCGAGCCTGTGACTAAATTTTGACTCCCTGGCTCCATTTCCTGCCGTGGACAGCGGACACCTACATGGACGGATCCGCAGACGAATCACTGCACTGACGGATCTGCGGATCGACCACTGCACCGACGGATCGACCACTGCACCGAAGGATCTGGGAATCGATCACTGCACTGACGGATCGACCACTGCACTGATGGATCGACGACTGCATTGACGGATCACGGACGGACCACTGCACTGACGGATCCACGGACGGACCACTATACCCACGGATCCACTGATGGACCACGAAACTGACGGATGCACGGACGGACCACGGCATTGACGAATCCACGGACGGACCACTGAACTGGCGAATCCAAGGAGGGGCCACTACACAGACGGATCTATCGATAAGACGAAAATACTCAGATTTCTACCCACGACACACACACACACACACACACACACACACACACACACACACACACAAAGAGCCCCAGCTGTCGTCCCGGCAACCCATGCTATTGAAAAACCCGCCAACACGCCTGATACTCTCAAGCCAACTTCTAATGAGAAAAGAAAAGAAAAAACTAATTCGGATTCCGTGACGCCTTTGTCTCACTGTAGCAAACATGTATTTTCTGAAAGTCTACACACTCTCACGATTTACAAAAAACTAACAAAAAAAAAATAAACTTATAAATCTAGACACGTCATTAGACACAACTGTTCTATAATCTCACGTGATTATTAACTAATAAGAAACACGTTTACTAACAAAGCGCATGTAGTGTACGCAGATGGACCTGAAATAGTCAGAAAATTGCTACAAACTCTCACCAAATCTGATCAGTTCGTCAGTATCAGCCGCGGGACCTGATCTCTCTCTCTCTCTCTCTCTCTCTCTCTCTCTCTCTCTCTCTCTCTCTCTCTCTCTCTCTCTCTCTCTCTCTCTCTGATATACGGCCATGACAGTGATACCAACGCTGCGATATCAAAATTTTCCCTGACGACTGCTGCCGTCACAGACAGCCTCGGGAAGGATCCAGTGACCCGGTGGTTTTGGTAATTCCTCACAGGTGCGGGTGGCTGGAGAAGAAGGCAGGAATATAGTCCTTGATTGCTGGCTGGATGGACCAGTTGTAGGAGCTGCGGGGAAATTTTGGAGGTGGGTGTGTCGGGAAGGGTTCTTGGTAGTGGCGGCCTGGGGGTTGGGTGGGGACGAGCTGTAAAACTTGGAGAGTTTTTTCGGGAAGAGTTTGGTGAAGGGGTTCTGGGAGTGTTGGCAAGAGGAGCGAAGTGTAAAAGAAAGAAAGGAATTGAATACTCTGGCAGGGGTGTGCTGGAGGCTTCCTTGGGAGTGTTAACTGAAGCGACGGGTTCGTTGGCAGTGCAGAAGGGGAGGGTTGTTGGGGAGACCTCAGTGCTTAGGTGGTCATGAGAGGGTGAGGGACACACACAGGGAGTGAAAGAACTTCAGATCCGACCGAAGCTTTACACTGTAGCTTCTTTGTATTCCTTTGTGTTCATGTCTGAATACGTGGGCAAAATTCGACAATAGTCAGTTGAACAAGAGTTCAATAGGTCAGTCTTGATTACTGTAAAGAAAACATTATATATAAATATGCAGGCCTTTCTGGGCCCCATCCTATCGCCTAACCTCACGGTTCTGTCTCATTTCTTACCCTCACGGTTCTGTCCCCCACCGCCTATCCTCAGGATTGTGTCCTACCGCCTTGCCTCCAGGTTCTGTCCCCCATCGCCTATCCTCAGCTGAGACCCTGTCCTATCGCTGACCATCTGGGTTCTGTCCCCCATCGCCTATCCTCAGCTGAGACCCTGTCCTATCGCTGACCATCCGGGTTGTGTCCTCTCGATGACCCGTACTGGTCTTTCAGCATCTAATCTTATTCTCTCTCTAGCGCCAGTGGCCCCACTCTGCATACTTTCCCTTCCTCATTCCCAACAGTCGTTCATTTTATTACACTGGAAATATTTCCACTCTCATTTCCCGGGGCCCCGGAGCAGGGGAAGCACAACTCTGGTTCAATTCAGCCAACGCAATTTCTTTTAAGAATCCCGCTCGCTTACCGCGGCTTAATCTCAAGCCGCGGTACAGCCCCGCTGTAACCTGATACACGGTGCCATATCCTCAACACCTTCCCAGAAAACACCAGTAAATGAATATCGCAAAACATGACGTAATTATTTCACTTGTGATTAGCTATGCCATATCTAGAGAGACGAGGGTTTGATTCTCCTCCCTCGTGTGGAGTCGTGCTGCTGTAAAATAAATGTCTGGGAAAGCTTGTCTTCCACCTCCTCTCTCTCTCTCTCTCTCTCTCTCTCTCTCTCTCTCTCTCTCTCTCTCTCTCTCTCTCTCTCTCTCTCTCTCAACCAGAGTGGCAAAGTGAAAGTCTTCCGCCTCATTAGTAATCCTGTTATCATTCTCTCTCTCTCTCTCTCTCTCTCTCTCTCTCTCTCTCTCTCTCTCTCTCTCTCTCTCTCTCTCTCTCTCTCTCGAGGAACATTTCGTCCACTGGTTTCGAGCAGTGCCTGCCTGCGTGTGTGTCATACCCAGAAAAGCCTGGGCCCCGGGGGGTACACGGGCCTGGGCTGCTGGCAGCTTCTCATAGTTTCCTCCGTGTGGAGACCAGCCACACGAGCACTGACCGTTATGATGCCTCTTTCTGTACTTGGACAGACGACCAATGAACCCCACTCCTTCTGAAAGTAATTCCGCATTGTTGCTCTGAAACTTCACTTTTCCTTTCACCCGAGCTAACCATTATGGGTGGGGGCATGTTTTTGCCTGTTCTGTGTCGGCAAATATATCTGAACCTCATATTCAATTCCAACAGACATGGCCATAAAAACCGTGATTCCCCTACGAAGACCATCACTGATGTCTTCAGTGGCCACACTGATAGTATACTATGGCCCCCAAGTATCGAGAAAAAATAAAAAGAAATAGTTTAATGTGTTGTCTGAGCTGGGCTCGACCCCGAACCTCTCTCTCTCTCTCTCTCTCTCTCTCTCTCTCTCTCTCTCTCTCTCTCTCTCTCTCTCTCTCTCTCTCTCTCTCTCTCTCTCACACACACACACAACTCGGAATGAAGAGATAAGAACATTTCATCATGTTTGTTCTCATCATAAGGTTTCTCCTTCACAGTGTATCTTTCATTATATAAAAACAAATCAGTCCACAATAAGCTTATTTCAATCAGGTTCCTTGAACCGGTCTGGCTGGACTGGAGTGGTTACAACACCGCGGAAACAAGAATGCATAATGTGTGTGAATCCTTCCCACCCACGCGGTAAGATCCTGCAGCTAGAAATCCTACAAGTAAATCGGAGGATCCTACACCAACCGTGTTCATGTGATCCTTTCTTACGCTGCACAAACCCGTCCTGTGTTCCGTCGAATTTTTGATGAGCCACTGGGAAAGAATGCGACCAGGTCTTGCTGCTCTCCTGTTATGTGTCTTCATACGAGTTCCTGAACCCATGTGTTGCCCGTCACGTTCTGGGGAACCCAGTGAAACGCTGACCCCTTAAATACGATGAGTTGAACCCCTAGAGTGCGACGACTTGACCCCTTGAGTGAGACGACTTGACCCCTTGGGTGAGTCGACTTGACCCCTTGGGTGTGACGACTTGACCCCTTGGGTGTGACGACTTGACCCCTTGGGTGAGACAACTTGACCCCTTGAGTGAGACGACTTGACCCTTTGAGTGAGACGACCCCTTGGGTGAGATGACTTGACCCCTTGGGTGAGACGACTTGACCCCTTGAGTACGATGACTTGATTCCTTGAGTGCGACAACTTGGAACGCTTGAGGGCGATGACTTGATCCCTTGAGTACGACGACTTGAACCCTTGAATACAATGACTTCACCTTTTGAGTACGAGGGCTTGACCCCCATCGAGACGACGACTTAAACCCTTGAGTAACGATGGCTTGAACCCCAGTAAGTATAATGAACCACCTCCTGGTGTACGTACTCAACTGTGGTACCTGGCGCAGGCTTCCACGGTCTTGTAAACTGCCTACCCCTCAAGCCGAGGTTTGGATTAGTGCAGCTTGCAAATACTTCATGGCGGTCTCCCTAGAATTCGCCACCGTCGAACTCATGGGGTGAAATCATGCCCAACACAGGCAGGATGGTCCCGGCCGGAGACATGCCCAACACAGGCAGGAAGGTCCCGGCCGGGGACATGCCCAACACAGGCAGAAAGGTCCCGGTCGGGGACATGCCCAACACAGACAGGAAGGTCCCGGTCGGCGACATGCCCAACACAGGCAGGAAGGTCCCGGTCGGGGACACGCCCAACACAGGCAGGAAGGTCCCGGTCGGCGACATGCCCAACACAGGCAGGAAGGTCCCGGTCGGGGACACGCCCAACACAGGCAGGAAGGTCCCGGTCGGCGGCATGCCCAACACAGGCAGGAAGGTCCCGGTCGGGGACACGCCCAACACAGGCAGGAAGGTCCCGGTCGGGGACACGCCCAACACAGGCAGGAAGGTCCCGGCCGGGGACACGCCCAACACAGGCAGGAAGGTCCCGGCCGGGGACACGCCCAACACAGGCAGGAAGGTCCCGGTCGGGGACACGCCCAACACAGGCAGGAAGGTCCCGGCCGGGGACATGCCCAACACAGGCAGGATGTGAACACCATTAAAGCTGCTTTGTGACTCCAAGCTGAGCCTCCTAGAGGCAGCACCAGCAGCAGGATCAGCAAGTCTAACATTGTCCCCCCAAGTTTCCGTCGCTGGTCATGGCCACCTTCATCTACGATGGGCCGTACCTTCCTCCACCACACTACCGGGAGGGAATGCTAGCGGGCTTAAGCTAGAGGGAAGTGGCTTTGTTTGAAACAGGTTTCCCCACGTGTCCTGCATCAAGCGTGCGTCCGCAGAGAACACGTCCCTTCTGATGGTAGGAGAGAACCGCTGTGGGTGGGAGAGAGGCGACCGCCGCTCAATGAAGGCATGGTAACACCGCAGAATGTCTCCACCTCCTCTTGGGTAAGACGATTCCTCTGTCACGTGCGACGCTCATATCAAATAATTAAAAGGCACGACCATTAAGCATTCTGTGTGTGGTTGGTACGTCATGGCGTGAGACTATATCCTCACCACCCACCACCAGGGGCGGGGGCGTGTGCGTGTAACTAACACGAATATGAATAATACACAAGGCCTAATGACGACCTGTGTTCCATGTGTTCACCTCCACTCCTTCCTGTCACCACCCTGAAGGTCTGTAGTAAATCAAGTTTGTTCAAGAAGACAAAGATTTATGTACAAGAATGTCTGGCGAACACCCGCTGATTTTAAAACACGTTTGACATGCTATCTAGGAATGGACTGTTAGAAAAAAAAATATATATTCAAAACATTAACGTGTTCTACCCCAGCTCGTTTGATAGATAAGTGGCAACAATATCCAGGGACTTTCACAACTCTGCTTTCTAACAGTTAGTTCAGACAAGACACCGGTACACAACAACCCGGCACATTCTAACGCTGGACCAGTTAACGTGATGAAGTGTGATATCTGTCCCAGCTACAACACCCCAAAATGGCACCCATCAGCAGACCTGGGAGAGACATAGAGAGGCTTGCTCATGTGCCGGGGGGTTCGTCTCTTCATGAAAGTTGCTCCAACTTGATTCATCGTCATACAGGGTGCTGACTGCTCCGATATGTAGGAGGGTGGGTTCCGGCCTCAGTGACCAGCACAACCTCTCTCTCTCTCTCTCTCTCTCTCTCTCTCTCTCTCTCTCTCTCTCTCTCTCTCTCTCTCTCTCTCTCTCTCTCTCTCTCTCTCTCTTCTGGAGATATCAGTCTGGATGTCCTTCCCGAGGGCTGGCGCCTTGCGTGCCCCGCCGCCCCCACCTCCTTCGCCATGAGCTACGCAGTACCCGGGGGAGTAAGCCACTGCGTCAAATGATTCCCATACGGCCGCTGACAACCCAAGGGTGAGCTGAGCTACTGTACTGCCTCGTCTCTTTCTTTCCCACCACCGATAAGCTTCAGCATTCTCCATCTTGCCTAGTCCTTCCTAACAGCTGTGACCTGACCCTCTTTAAAACACACAGGTCTCCCACTTTACGAAAACAATTCGAGTATTTCTTGGTGTCATAGTTCTTTATTGAAGTGTCTCGTCTATAAAGGAAGCCTTCAGGGGAAAAGAAAATATAAAATAAAATAATGTCACATTCTACGTCGTATACGATCCCATCTCCAATATAGATCACAGCTTTATGTACTAGACTGTATAAAACTTCTATACCATCACAGTCTGAATATAGACTATAGCAAAGTAAACCAAAACACTACGAGTCAAACCTTCACAATCTTTCTATACCATCCAGCCAAGTCGAATACAGCTGACTGTATCGGGGTAAACAAGGGACTTCCCACTAAACCACTACAGTAAACTCCCCAACAATATCCCACTACATCTGAGGTATTAACAAGGGCAATGTACTCCACGTCACGTTACCAGAGGTCACTGTACACCAGGTGTACACATGGTACTATTGGAAATAATGAACCTGTTAAACTTGTACTGTAAACTTTGATGATGAAGTCTGCCTGTAAGTGAGTGTTATCATATTTTTCTTGAATTGCTGCGCCTGAGGGAACGACCTCTGAGACCCGGGGGAAAGACCCCAGAGACCCGGAGCAAACGACCCCAGAGACCCGGGGGAACGACCCTGGAGCAAGACGAAACGATCCCCCAGGGGACCAGAGGTTACGACCCTGGAGTACGACGGTATAACCTTTGGGTATGATGGCCTGGAAGTTCATCTGACCTTTACCGGTTTGGTGAAAGGCCAAGGCATCGTGCTTGAGGGTCGTACCGTCGTGCTCAAGGATCGTAACGTCGTGCTCAAGGATCGTACCGTCGTGCTCAAGGATCGTACCGTCGTGCTGAAGGGTCGTACCGTCGTGCTCAAGGGTCGTACCGTCGTGCTCAAGGATCGTACCGTCGTGCTCAAGGATCGTAACGTCGTGCTCAAGGATCGTACCGTCGTGCTCAAGGATCGTTCAGTCGTGCTCAAGGGTCGTACCGTCGTGCTCAAGGATCATACCGTCGTGCTCAAAGGTCGTTCAGTCGTGCTCAAGGATCGTACCGTCGTGCTCAAGGATCGTACCGTCGTGCTCAAGGGTCGTACCGTCGTGCACAAGGATCGTACCGTCGTGCTCAATTTTTCGTATCTATCTCCAAAAAAATAATTTCCTTTAAAACCTCATTATATGGAGTATTTCTCATGCAACATAAAAATCTGGGGTTAAAATATAGTTTGGTCGTCTGTATGACCTTTAATTAAGCTGCTACATGAAAATATTTTCAAAGTATTACCTGATCATGGAAAAATACTCGTTATATGAAAGTTTTAAGGTAATCGATTTTCCTGAAAAAAAAAAAACTATTACCTGCAATTTTTCGTATTTTTCTTAGATAAATAGATTTCCTTCAAAACCTCCTTGTAAGGAGTATACTTCATGATGAATACAAATCTGGGTTTAGGATATCGTTTCGTCGTCTTTATGATCTTTAATTAAGCTGTAAAATGAAGATATTTCTAAAGTATTATCTGATCATTACCATTGTATTTACTGGGTATCTATCGGTACCTGAGAGCATTATGGTATATTTTCCATGATTACTTCAAGTATAGAACTATTTGAATATGCTAAGTTTCAATTTTGAAATAAATAGATTTTTGGGCTGAAAAATACCCTGAACTATTACCTACAATATTTCTACTTTTTCTCAGAAAAATAGATTTCCTTTAAAACGTCATCATAAGAAATACTTTTCCATGATTATTTCAATTATAGAAGTGTTTGAATATGCCATGTTTCAACTTTGAAATAAAAAGTTTTTTGAGCTGAAAAATACCCTGAACTATTACCTGCCATTTTTAGTATTTTTCTCAAAAAAATAGGTTTCCTTGAAGATATCTTTAAAGTATTATCTGATCATTAGCGTTGTATTTACAAGGTATCTATAGGTAACTGAGAACATTATGGTAGGTTTTCCATGATTATCTTAAGTACAGAATTGTTTGAATAAGCTTTTCTTTACCACACGTTCTTCTCACGCTGTCATTACTCAATCGATCAAACCACCTCACACCACATATTGTTCTCGAGCACTTTATTTCCAACACATCCACTCACCTCCGTACAACCCTATCTATAGCCTATGCCTTGAAACCATATAACATTGTTGGAACTACTATTCCTTCAAACATACCCACTATTGTTCTCCGAGTCTGAATACGTACATGTGCACATATGTATATGTTTGTGTATGTCTATGTATATGTATGTATATGTGGGTGTATGGGCGGTTATGCGTATATATGTGTATATGAGATGATGGGCCGTTCTTCGCCTGTTTCCTGGCGCTTCCTCGCTGACGCGGGAAACGGTGATCGAGTATTATTATTATTATTATTATTATTATTATCATTATTATCATTATTATTATTATTATCATTATCATTATAATAATAATAATAATAATAATAATAATAATAATAATTATATATATATTTTCAGTGTTGTAAATGGAAATGGTGAAGAGCTTGTAGATTTATGTGCTGAAAAAGGACTGATGATTGGGAATACCTGGTTTAAAAAGCGAGATATACATAAGTATACTTATGTAAGTAGGAGAGATGGCCAGAGAGCGTTATTGGATTACGTGTTAATTGACAGGCGTGCGAAAGAGAGACTATTGGATGTTAATGTGCTGAGAGGTGCAACTGGAGGGATGTCTGATCATTATCTTGTGGAGGCTAAGGTGAAGATTTGTATGGGTTTTCAGAAAAGAAGAGTGAATGTTGGGGTGAAGAGGGTGGTGAGAGTAAGTGAGCTTGAGAAGGAGACCTGTGTGAGGAAGTACCAGGAGAGACTGAGTACAGAATGGAAAAAGGTGAGAACAATGGAAGCAAGGGGAGTGGGGGAGGAATGGGATGTATTTAGGGAATCAGTGATGGATTGCGCAAAAGATGCTTGTGGCATGAGAAGAGTGGGAGGTGGGTTGATTAGAAAGGGTAGTGAGTGGTGGGATGAAGAAGTAAGAGTATTAGTGAAAGAGAAGAGAGAGGCATTTGGACGATTTTTGCAGGGAAAAAATGCAATTGAGTGGGAGATGTATAAAAGAAAGAGACAGGAGGTCAAGAGAAAGGTGCAAGAGGTGAAAAAAAGGGCAAATGAGAGTTGGGGTGAGAGAGTATCATTAAATTTTAGGGAGAATAAAAAGATGTTCTGGAAGGAGGTAAATAAAGTGCGTAAGACAAGGGAGCAAATGGGAACTTCAGTGAAGGGCGCAAATGGGGAGGTGATAACAAGTAGTGGTGATGTGAGAAGGAGATGGAGTGAGTATTTTGAAGGTTTGTTGAATGTGTTTGATGATAGAGTGGCAGATATAGGGTGTTTTGGTCGAGGTGGTGTGCAAAGTGAGAGGGTTAGGGAAAATGATTTGGTAAACAGAGAAGAGGTAGTGAAAGCTTTGCGGAAGATGAAAGCCGGCAAGGCAGCAGGTTTGGATGGTATTGCAGTGGAATTTATTAAAAAAGGGGGTGACTGTATTGTTGACTGGTTGGTAAGGTTATTTAATGTATGTATGACTCATGGTGAGGTGCCTGAGGATTGGCGGAATGCGTGCATAGTGCCATTGTACAAAGGCAAAGGGGATAAGAGTGAGTGCTCAAATTACAGAGGTATAAGTTTGTTGAGTATTCCTGGTAAATTATATGGGAGGGTATTGATTGAGAGGGTGAAGGCATGTACAGAGCATCAGATTGGGGAAGAGCAGTGTGATTTCAGAAGTGGTAGAGGATGTGTGGATCAGGTGTTTGCTTTGAAGAATGTATGTGAGAAATACTTAGAAAAGCAAATGGATTTATATGTAACATTTATGGATCTGGAGAAGGCATATGATAGAGTTGATAGAGATGCTCTGTGGAAGGTATTAAGAATATATGGTGTGGGAGGAAAGTTGTTAGAAGCAGTGAAAAGTTTTTATCAAGGATGTAAGGCATGTGTACGTGTAGGAAGAGAGGAAAGTGATTGGTTCTCAGTGAATGTAGGTTTGCGGCAGGGGTGTGTGATGTCTCCATGGTTGTTTAATTTGTTTATGGATGGGGTTGTTAGGGAGGTAAATGCAAGAGTTTTAGAAAGAGGGGCAAGTATGAAGTCTGTTGGGGATGAGAGAGCTTGGGAAGTGAGTCAGTTGTTGTTCGCTGATGATACAGCGCTGGTGGCTGATTCATGTGAGAAACTGCAGAAGCTGGTGACTGAGTTTGGTAAAGTGTGTGGAAGAAGAAAGTTAAGAGTAAATGTGAATAAGAGCAAGGTTATTAGGTACAGTAGGGTTGAGGGTCAAGTCAATTGGGAGGTGAGTTTGAATGGAGAAAAACTGGAGGAAGTGAAGTGTTTTAGATATCTGGGAGTGGATCTGGCAGCGGATGGAACCATGGAAGCGGAAGTGGATCATAGGGTGGGGGAGGGGGCGAAAATTCTGGGGGCCTTGAAGAATGTGTGGAAGTCGAGAACATTATCTCGGAAAGCAAAAATGGGTATGTTTGAAGGAATAGTGGTTCCAACAATGTTGTATGGTTGCGAGGCGTGGGCTATGAATAGAGTTGTGCGCAGGAGGATGGATGTGCTGGAAATGAGATGTTTGAGGACAATGTGTGGTGTGAGGTGGTTTGATCGAGTGAGTAACGTAAGGGTAAGAGAGAAGTGTGGAAATAAAAAGAGCGTGGTTGAGAGAGCAGAAGAGGGTGTTTTGAAGTGGTTTCGGCACATGGAGAGGATGAGTGAGGAAAGATTGACCAAGAGGATATATGTGTCGGAGGTGGAGGGAGCAAGGAGAAGAGGGAGACCAAATTGGAGGTGGAAAGATGGAGTGAAAAAGATTTTGAGTGATCGGGGCCTGAACATGCAGGAGGGTGAAAGGAGGGCAAGGAATAGAGTGAATTGGAGCGATGTGGTATACCGGGGTTGACGTGCTGTCAGTGGATTGAATCAAGGCATGTGAAGCGTCTGGGGTAAACCATGGAAAGCTGTGTAGGTATGTATATTTGCGTGTGTGGACGTATGTATATACATGTGTATGGGGGGGGGTTGGGCCATTTCTTTCGTCTGTTTCCTTGCGCTACCTCGCAAACGCGGGAGACAGCGACAAAGTATAAAAAAATATATATATATATATATATATATATATATATATATATATATATATATATATATATATATATATATACCTAACTCAAGAGTATGTACCTCAACATGTATCCGTCCGTCAATCTGTATCTTCCACAAGTCGCGGCAGCTCGGGCCGCTGTAAGGAAATAATGTGTTGAGGACGACTAAAGATGACCCAGACCAATCCTCTGACCTTTCTGTACCAGCAGCGACTACACCTACACCCACCCATCCACCAGCCAGGTGTACCACCCTGGGACTACACCTACACCTAACCATCTACCCTGCCAAAGCAGGTGTAGCACCCTGGGACTACATCTACACTAACCCACCCACCCACCAGCTAGGTGTAGCACCTTGGGACTACTCCTAAACCCACCTATCCTGCCAGGCAGGTGTAGCACCCGAGGACCAAACCTACTCCTAGCCAACTAGCCAGGTATAGTGTGAGTTCCATCTTCATCATTATCATTTACGCCATTAACCAATCAAGGCTTGGGCATTGAAAGATATATCCTTAAAGACAAAGATATGCAAAGCAATATAAAGGAATACATCGGAAAGATACATCGTCACGCAGGCTGTCCACCAGAAAAAATCGAAAAAGCATGACTAACATTTACTCAGCAGTACAAAACAACGTATATAAGAGAAAACCAAGATATTTCGAAGCATTAGTCCAAAACATATATCCCAACCGAACCTCTCCTAAAATTAGGTGTTTCCCTAGTCTGAGGCTCTTCAGGTCTATTTTCCTTTTATTTCTTTTCTCTTTTTCGGAATAATGATTTGGATCCACGCTATTTCGGAATGAAGTGGTGACCCAGACAATAGGTGTGTAGTAATGTATCCATGATACATGTAGGGGTGTACCTTTACACCTTTAAAGACGCGAGTACGTATGTAAACACATATTCACACATACAGAGAGACAGAGAAGCGTGGAAACTCTAGATGTGCGTCCCTCCAGTGTGTCGCCTTCTGCCTTGGTGCAGCAACAAGTTTGTCCCGGATCATGTTCCCCGGCCACCCTCCTCCCATGCCCCACCACCTGACCTTGCTGAGGCCGGTTTTCCACAATCACTGTTCACACCGTCCGTAAGCCCCCTCGGCCGGCCGGCCAGGCTGCTAGCAGCAGCAGATGCGTTAGGCTACACCCCCGAGCTGGGCGAACGAAGCCATCAGGAACCTACCACCATTATATTTCCAAGTGAATGTTCTGAGCTGTCCTCACTATGAGGACGATGATACACTCATTACAGTGTAGGAGAATATTGATGCTGACGATGTTTTAACAATGTTACGCCAACTCGTGAATTTCCGACATTGCCTGGGACGAAAAGCGAGCAAAATCGATAACACTGTCAAGACCAAGAATGCCTCGAGTACATTAGGACAGGGCAATGACCACGATTGGTTCACCACATACTGATCAACACCGCTGTAGCTCTGGATTCCTGGACGGTCAATAGACTACGACTACCATATTGTCATATATTTCTCATCTGCCGCGGGAGTGGGGTACAACATCACGACACAAATTAACAGGTGATGAAACAGCATACGAAAAATAAATAAATGTTCCAGTTCACAGTACTGAGGGTAGAGGATTTTTTTCTTCATATTTAGTAAGTTACACAAATCAACTTTATGATACATGCCTAGTTAGAACATGAAGTTACGTATTCGGACATTATCATATGAAAATGAAAGGTAGTATATGAGATTTATGTTTGGTTCAGGTAGATGATACTCTTCATACAGTCTATTATCAGCAAATTTATATTTCAAAATCATATCGGTCCTTTGCTATTTATGTACGTATACAGCATGACACACACACACACACACACACACACACAAAATTAATCCATGCAAGTCACGCAACGTACTGGTAGTAATTGTGATACAGGATGGCATTTTCGCGTCCTCTACGTTCCCAAAGGACAGCGGGAAATACAGTTCAAAAAGCGAAATCGTCCCCTCGATATCAGGGCGCCTAGTCCCTGTATAATAGCGCGCAGGGGTGGATGCTCTCGCTTTGTACAAGGTCACAGTCACCTATACGTGGAAAAGAAGACGAAACTGATGGAATTATAAAGATTTTCAACGTAAAATGAAAACATTCTTACCATTCTTCCTCAAGCTAAACCGTCCTGGATATCTTCAAAGGAATTCTAGTACATGTAACAACTCCTTGATGGCAACACACACTCGGAGCGGTTGCTGAGCGAGACGTTTGAAGGATCTGAGTCTGGTAGGCGATAGGTCGTCGCTCCCCCCACCCCCAACACACACACACACACACACACACACACAACCCTGCCCCACTGACCGGTAATCCTGTGATGGAGCCGCGCCCTCCGGAGGAGTTCAAATATTGAAATTTTAATTAAGGAAGGTGTCTAATTACACGAGGGAAGATATATCTCCTTACCAACCAAGGAAAACGAGGAGGAATGTGCGGTTGATCATCATTGGAAGTCGCATCGCTCCACGCTGTTTCCCCCGCCAACCTCAGTCTCGGGTTTTCCTCACGTGTGTCGCGCGTTACGTCACCGCAGCGACGCAGTCGCAAACTGACCCATTAACCGAATCTGAACGAAACTCTTTGAAATGCAGTTCTTTGGACAACGTTGTTTATCAACACGCGAGTGAAAAGCGACAGTAAGTAGTGTCAAGGGAAAGAAAAAAAAGTATCATATATCATCTTTTTTCATCATGACGAAATCTTAACTTGTATCTGAATATTAGCTGCCGGTTTATTTTTTTTATTTTCTCAGGGACGATCGTTGTATTCTGGTTTACGCAGCCGTAGCAATATAGATCGAGATGGCAACCTTGAGGTACCACCCAGTCGGAGGCTCCGCCCAGGAGCGTTATAATGACCACACCAACCCCCCCACATACACCTTACACTCTCACTACTGACCTGATGTATAAGGGGTACTTCGTCTTCCTGTAAAACGTTAACATATATAATCATGAAAGTACAAAGAACATGAAATATAATTACAATAATTGTAATCGAATGCTATTAAAGATAATGATAAAACACAGTATGCATTTCTTGGCAATGAATGGGCATAATAAAATAAGGAATAGAGTGAATTGCAACAATGTGGTTATACCGGGGTCGACGTGCTGTCAACGGATTGACCCAGGGCATGTGAAGCGCCTGGGGTAAACCATGGAAAGGTCCGTGAGGCCTGGATGTGGAAAAGGAGCTGTGGTTTCGGTGCATTACACATGACAGATAGAGACTGAGTGTGAACGAATGTGGCCTTTTTTCCTTGTCTATTCCTGGCGCTGCCTCGCTGAAGGAGGGGGGGATGCAATTTCATGTGTGGCGAGGTGGCGACCAATTGATGAAAGCAGCAAGTATGAATATGTACATGTGTATATATGTATGTCTTTGTGTATGTACATGTATGTATACGTTGAAATGTATACGTAAGTATATGTGCGTGTGTGGGCGTTTATTTATATACATATGTATGTGGGTGGATTGGGCCATTCCTCGTCCGTTTCCTTGCGCTACCTTGCTAACACATTAGAAAGCGATTATGTATATATATATATATATATATATATATATATATATATATATATATTAGCCGTTACCAACCTTAATGAGGTAACATGACTATTAACAGCCCAAAAGAAAAAGTTCCCGCAGGAGGCTAATTATTTGCGGGAGATCCATAGAATCCTTCCCTGTGGAGAACACTACGTAAGTGCGCGTTCCACTGTGCTACTGTCTCATACTCGTATGCCTCTGGGCTTGACAGGTGCGATCGTTTGGTTCTGGGACCTCACCTTACCTTACGTATACCTTACGATGGTATGGGAGGTCTTCTACCCCCACAGCTGGGTCTGGGACCTTACCTTACCTTATGTATACCTTACGATGGTTTGGGAGGTCTTCTACCCCCACAGCTGGGTCTGGCATCTTACCTTACCTTACGTATACCTTACGATGGTATGGGAGGTCTTTCTACCCCCACAGCTGGGTCTGGGACCTTCCCTTACCTTACGTATACCTTACGATGGTTTGGGAGGTCTTCTACCCCCACGGTTGGGTCTGGGACCTTACTTTACGTATGCCTTACGATGGTTTGGGAGGTCTTCTACCCCCACGGCTGGGTCTGGGAGCTTACTTTACCTTACGTATGCCTTACGATGGTTTGGGAGGTCTTCTATCCCCACAGCTGGGATCTGGGACCTTACCTTACCTTACGTATACCTTACGATGGTTTGGGAGGTCTTCTACCCCCACAGCTGGGTCTGGGACCTTACCTTACCTTACGTTTACCTTACGATGGTTTGGGAGGTCTTCTACCCCCACAGCTGGGTCCGGGACCTTACCTTACCTTACGTATACCTTACGATGGTTTGGGAGGTCTTCTACCCCCACAGCCGGGTCTGGGACCTTACCTTACCTTACGTTTACCTTACGATGGTTTGGGAGGTCTTCTACCCCCACAGCTGGGTCTGGGACCTTACCTAACCCTACGTATACCTTACGATAGTTTGGGAGGTCTTCTACCCCCACAGCTGGGTCCGGGACTTTACCTTACCTTACGTATACCTTACGATGGTTTGGGAGGTCTTCTACCCCCACAGCTAGGTCTGGGACCTTACCTTACGTATACCTTACGATGGTTTGGGAGGTCTTCTACCCCCACAGCTGGGTCTGGGACCTTACCTTAAGTATACCGTACGATGGTTTGGGAGGTCTTCTAACCCCACAGCTGGGTCTGGGACCTTACCTTGCCTTACGTATACCATACGATGGTTTGGGAGGTGGTCTTCTACCCCCACAGCTAGATCTGGGAAACTCACGTCGTGCACAGCACTACGTTACGTTACCTTCACCAATATATGTCTCAAAAGACATCGTTTTGACACCAGTGAGTCGGCCTTTGGCCAGGGGACTCCAGACTGACACCACCGAGTCAGTCTTGGCTTTGGCTTTTAAAACTCCAGTCTTAACACCAGTGAATCAGCCTTGGGACTAATGGTTACATTTCTCCCCTCCTGACGAAGCAGCATCGGTCAGTTCTATACAACGACTTCGGATGCGACGATATGACCCACTGTGCGAGATGTGACGCAACGCACGACGGCGTACGCAACGTGACGCATGGCGTAACAAGCAGTAGAACAGAAAGGATGTAAGTAACACACATTTCCAACTACAGCTTCATCTGAGGTGTGTGTGTGTGTGTGTGTGTGTGTGTGTGTGTGTGTGTGTGTAACAAGACACGAGTCAGGTAGACCTTCGTGTGTCAGGATGAACCATCTGCGCCCAAGTAACTACCCACTATAATATATACAGCCTCCCAACTGATTTTTTTTTTTTTTCCTCCTCCCCAGCTGCTCCCCAAATCAAGGGTCATCAGTGGAATTCGCACTACCCACCCCCGCCTCCCCACATGCCCTCACACTCCGCAGTTTACACGTTTTCTATACCAGTCAACAACGGCGTCACTCTGAGCTCTTTCCCTCAGCCACCATGTCTTATTTTATCCTCTATCTCTGCGCTTACTTTACGTCGCGTCACTTTCACCCTCTCACCCATCCCAGGTGTGTCTACAGTGGCTGGGGGTTACACTCCACGCTTCAACCACGTTAACACCTGACCACTACTGGAGTTGAATGTCTTTACTCCGTCATAATATCGTAATATTTTAGAATATATATATATATATATATATATATATATATATATATATATATATATATATATATATATATCAGCCCTGGGGATAGGGGATTAAGAATACTTCCCACGTATTCTCTGCGTGTCGTAGAAGGCGACTACAAGGGGAGGGAGCGGGGGGCTGGAAATCCTCCCCTCTCTTTTTTTTTTTTTAATTTTCCAAAAGAAGGAACAGAGGGGGCCAGGTAAGGATATTCCAAAAAAGGCCCAGTCCTCTGTTCCTAACGCTACCTCGCTAGCGCGGGAAATGGCGAAGTTTAAAAGAAAGAATATATATATATATATATATATATATATATATATATATATATATATATATATATATCAGCCCTGGGGATAGGGGAGAAAGAATACATCCGACGTAATCTCTGCGTGTCGTAGAAGGGGACTAAAAGGGGAAGGAGCGGGGGCTGGAAATCCTCCCCTCCAGTTTTTAGTTTCCCAAAAGAAGGAACAGAGAAGGGGCCAAGTGAGGATATTCCCTCTAAGGCTCAGAGAGAGAGAGAGAGAGAGAGAGAGAGAGAGAGAGAGAGAGAGAGAGAGAGAGACTGTCTGCGTTTTATTATTTAAGTCTTATGAGAAGTGAGTCTAAGCTCATATTCCCCGGTCTTTTTACTTTGTGTGTGTGTGTGTGTGTATTCCTCCCTCTCTTTTTTTTCTACTCGTATATTTAGCTAACTAATAATCTCTCATATTTTCTGCAGTGATCGCGTCACATCCCACCAGCAAGTGCTCGCTGTCCAGCACTCCCGCCCACCATCCTGGTAACATATCAACCCCAAAGCCACAATCGTCACAATAGCCCGGCACACACGTGGCTGTTCCCGTGAGGGGAGGCACACCCCACCTCACGCGTTCCCCGCACACAACACACCATGACTCAGGAGACGACACTTCTGCATGATCCAAGGTATGACACGATCCTGACTGATCATTAATGTGGATCATTAGCGTGTCATATTCAACGACTAGAGAAGACCGAGAATAACGTGTCAGATCTATACAAAAGGGGCTTTGTTGGTGTAATATATTTATTGGTTAGAGAGGCATGATTAACATGCTGAATAAAATGATCGTACAGAGAGACGAGGATTACCATGGTAAGTCTATAGTTTTAATAAGCAAGTAGCGATACGAAAAGAAGTGCTTCATTCCACTAGCCAATGGAATAATTCAACCGTCTTGACCACACTAACCACTGGAATAATCCAACCGTTCTTCATCACACTAACCACTGGAATAATCCAATCGTTCTTCATCACACTAACCACTGGAATAATCCAACCGTTCTTCCTCACACTAACCACTGGAGCAACGCTTTACGCAAGTTTGTGGACCACTGTTCAAAGTACAAGATGATGAAGGCATGCATGCCTCAAGGTCACTGTCCCTCACCGCCCCTCGGGAGGGAGGCACGTGGATGAGGAGGACAATGTGTGTAGGTGCCTGGGCGGGTCTGTGTCTCTGGGTATAAAAAGAGGAGGGAAGCGTGCACCGCCCCCCGGCAGATCACTTCATCATCATCACGAACACCTCAGCTATCATGCACACATCATCAGGAAAACAAACTAAGACCACATGCACCTATGTCCACACACACACACAATTTATATATATATATATATATATATATATATATATATATATATCCCTGGGGATAGGGGAGGAAGAATACTTCCCACGTATTCCCTGCGTGTCGTAGAAGGCGACTAAAAGGGGGGGGGGGGGGAGCGGGTGGCTGGAAATCCTCCCCTCTCGTTTTTTTTCAATTTTCCAAAAGAAGGAACAGAGAAGGGGGCCAGGTGAGGATATTCCCTCTAAGGCCCAGTCCTCTGTTCTTAACGCTACTTCGCTAATGCGGGAAATGGCGAATAGTATGAAAGAAAAAAAAAAATATATATATATATATATATATATATATATATATATATATATATATATATATAGATAGATAGATAGATAGATAGATAGACAGACAGATAGATAGATAGATAGATAGATAGATAGATAGACAGCTTGGGAGAGGGAGAGAGAGAGAGAGAGAGAGAGAGAGAGAGAGAGAGAGAGAGAGAGAGAGAGAGAGAGAGAGAGAGAGAGAGAGAGAGAGAGAGAGAGAGAGACTTAACAAAACATTTGGTTGACAGCCATGATAATAATTTCTGTGTGCGAAAGCAAAAGGATGTTTTCATATATTTCTCTGTCTGTGCTGCACTGCACTCGGCCCACATCATCCCCCAGCCCCCCAAAGCTAGCTAACGTTTAGCAGTCAATGGTTCTTCATTTTGATCTTTTGGCCTCGATACCTCAACCCGCTGGAGGTGTTGGTATACAATTCTTTGTTCGTACAAACCAGGACTGATCTGTCTCAGTTGTCATCATCATGGAGTCTTAACTGGCTCCGACCAAGGCTTACCTTTGAACTTCTGACCCCATAAACAAAACACTCGAAGCTATTTCCATACTTCCCACCCCTAAGCACCCTCCTGACGCCTCACAACACACCTGACACCTCCCTGACCACGTTTCATCACTTCCAACAGTTCTCCACCCCTGCTTCATCACTTCCAACAGTTCTCCACCCCTGCTTCATCACTTCGAACACTTCTCCACCCCTGCTTCATCACTTCCAACACTTCCCCACCCCTGCTTCATCACTTCCAACACTTCCCCACCCCTGCTTCATCACTTCCAACACTTTCCCCACCCCTGCTTCATCACTTCCAACACTCCCCCACCCCTGCTTCATCACTTCCAACACTCCCCCACCCCTGCTTCATCACTTCCAACACTTCCCCACCCCTGCTTCATCACTTCCAACACTTCCCCACCCCTGCTTCATCACTTCCAACACTCCCCCACCCCTGCTTCATCACTTCCAACACTTCCCCACCCCTGCTTCATCACTTCCAACACTTCCCCACCCCTGCTCCATCACTTCCAACAGTTCTCCACCCCTGCTTCATCACTTCCAACAGTTCTCCACCCCTGCTTCATCACTTCCAACACTTCCCCACCCCTGCTCCATCACTTCCAACACTTCCCCACCCCTGCTCCATCACTTCCAACACTTCCCCACCCCTGCTCCATCACTTCCAACACTTCCCCACCCCTGCTCCATCACTTCCAACACTTCCCCACCCCTGCTCCATCACTTCCAACACTTCCCCACCCCTGCTCCATCACTTCCAACACTTCCCCGCCCCTGCTCTATCACTTCCAACACTTCCCCACCCCTGCTCCATCACTTCCAACACTTCCCCGCCCCTGCTCCATCACTTCCAACACTTCCCCACCCCAGCTCCATCACTTCTAACAGCTACTCATTCCGAACCCCAATACCTGCAGCGCTATAAAACCTACAAATGTCCCTCGACATTCTTCCAGCTCTTGCCCAGTACTTCCAACTTGGATAACATCATCAAGTTCGAACTTCGAACTTACGGAATGGCTGAGAGAATGATAACCAGTGTGTGTGTGTGTGTGTGTGTGTGTGTGTGTGTGTGTGTGTGTGTGTGTGTGTGTGTGACAACATACATCTATCTATACACGAGGAGAAAGCTTTAAGCTCTTGAAGCCTCACTTCTTAACCCAACACAATCCTTCACACAAACCCTTGGAATCCAATGCTATTAATATTCAGAGAGACTCGAGAAATATCCCAACATCATTAAGTTTCCCCCTGGCAAGGTCGTCTTCTTGGCCCAGCAGGTTCCACACACGTCCGCTCTGCGCCTGCTGGTGATGCGTTTCCCTCCGTCCCACCCGCCAGACGCTTTCCTCCTCCTCCTGTTTCCTGTTGTGTCCTCGAGCGAGGCGGGGGTTCTCTTGTCTTCTCTTCTTTCAGGGAACTCTCGCCCTCGTAACTCATTCTTCCTCATTCTGGCTCGGCTCTTGCCGCAGTCCTTCACACCATCTCCAGCAGTTCCATGTCTTCATCAGAGGTCGAGAGTAAACTGCTGCAGTATACTTTACATTTCCAGCCATTTATGTAACTTTTTTACGGTGTTAGCTGAGACGGCAGGGGTAAATAAATGCCCTAATCCAGGCCATCTCATTTGCGCATTTATTAACCTAAGACAGGTACCCAAATATATACACCACACCCTTAGGGAGGATGAACAGCTGGGTGGACCTTGGGCCGTCTGTTGCAGCCCGTGCATGCATCATGGTCAGTAACGTTAACCACGGAAGTCCATATCTCCTACTGTGATCTCGTGCTAGGTGCACTGTGTACTCTTAGAGTGTACGTGTTCTGAATGAACTTATTTGAATTTTGCGGCCCCCATCTCTTGAACATTCTTGACTATCGTGTATAAATATCAAACTTCTGCATGCCGTCCACATCCACATTTTCATCATTCAGTTCATTTCATTCACATACTAATGTTATACAATGAAAAGTACTTTGTAACACCTTTTCTAACAAGTTTCTTATCTAATCGCTGATTACATCCTCTGGTTGTTATATCCTTACACCTTTCAAAGAACAGTTCATTGTTCACGTTATCAAATTGGTTTAAAAATTCATGGGACATGATCCGATCAACCCTTACTCTTTTTTTTTTTTTCATGGGGGACAAAATTTAGGCTTATCACCTTTCCCTATATAAGTTCTCCGTGCTATTCATGATGCAGTCACCTAACTTTGAAGCACTTTCCAGTTTTGGTCTATTGCACGGTGTGAACACCTTCCTGAACATGTTCTCATCTGTGGACTTTTAATGCTATTCTAATACGTGCCAGCAGACAGTTGGTCTCCTTGATTCTCCTAATGTGGGACTCTGGACACAGGCAAGGGACCATGTCGACTCCCAAGTCTCTCTCACAAGCAGATGCCTGCAGATTCGTGTGTGTGTGTGTGTGTGTGTGTGTTACAGGGAGAGAGTTTTACACTCGTGTAGCCCCGCCTCTTATTCTGGTGTATTTACCAGGTCATAAACTCGTGTATACACACACACATGTACACATCCCAGATGACGCCAGGTACTCCATCATCGACCAGGACGAAGAGGAAGATCAACAGCTGGCTTGGCAAAGATCCGGGTGCCCCATCCGGGATTCGAACCCGGGCGCCATATTTTCGCGGGTTCAACGCTAACTACTACACTACTCTACACTGTATGGGTGCATGTGTGGCCTTTGGCCATAGGCGCTAAACACACGGGAGGATATATATATATATATATATATATATATATATATATATATATATATATATATATATACTGTAAATAACTAAGGACGCATTAGTTAAAAACAAAGTCAATTTGCTCAGCAGCGCCTGGTCCAAATAGATAATTCACCTCCACCTTTTGACCTTTTAGCCAACGCAAGAAAACATGTCAGTGGTTGTCGCGGTTAATTCCTGTGACACAAGCCAGCTTTCTGGGAATCATCCAGAACCTTGCAAGCGACACGACGGGACGCAACGCGGCTAGCAGTTGTTTGTGACGTCACACAGCAACGGCCGGCCAGTAGTCCGACGAGCGCAGAGATACGTTATACCGATCGTTTCTGCGTAACGATAACGAAGACAAGTGATGGCTTATGTGCACTGGAGTAATGTAGTGTAATGGTTCTAGCCACAGTCCCTGTGGTGGTGGTGATTTGAAGTAAGCTCTTAGGCATGACAGTTCGACCACAGAGTACGACGGTACAACCCATGAGCACGTCGGTAAGGCCCTTGAGCACGATGGCACGAACCTGGAGGGTCAGGCCAAAGGGTCGTACCGTCGTGCTCAAGGGTCGTACCGTCGTGCTCAAGGATCGTACCGTCGTGCTCAAGGGTCGTACCGTCGTGCTCAAGGGTCGTACCGTCGTGCTGAAGGATCGTACCGGCGTGCTCAAGGATCGTACCGTCGTGCTCAAGGATCGTACCGTCGTGCTCAAGGGTCGTACCGTCGTGCTCAAGGGTCGTACCGTCGTGCTCAAGGATCGTACCGTCGTGCTCAAGGATCGTACCGTCGTGCTTAAAGATCGTATCGTTGTGCTCAAGTGTTTAACATTTCGTAACACTAGTCCAATGCTACATTTAACTCAATAAAATGATAAAAAATAAAGGTAAAGTTTTTTTTTGCTCTTGCACCGTATAATTATATATATATATATATATATATATATATATATATATATATATATATATATATATATATATATATATATATTTTTTTTTTTTTTTTTTTCGCAGTCTGCCGCGTTTGCGAGGTAGCGCAAGGAAACAGA